>NC_092692.1:9770142-9772642 GCF_964275005.1 Diadema setosum | reverse complement strand
GGGACACATTTTTATTCCGTCTTTGAAAAAGAAAGAGAAAGAATTGCTTCTTGCATTAATTCTTCCAGGAGCCTTTGGTGAGGATTATCTATGTTCGCCTGCCACAAATGCAAACGATTCACCCAATCTCATCGGGTAATCACACTTGTGGGTTATCCAGACAATGGAGGTTAATAAAATATCGGAAAAACAATCGGACAGCTCATGGCTGTAACATAATCTCACATGGATTTTAGAAAGTGTGAATCTGCCAACGAAAGGCGCGCATTAAGTAACTGTATATGTATGGTTATTGACCATAATCCTATTCTGTATTGCCGGGCGAGCGATATGCTACATAAGTCATCTGCCGGTTCAGTTACTTCTGCGTTCTCAATATTCGCGAATTATTCATTAGCTGTGATTTAGGGTGGATCAAGTAGTCTTTTGTGGCATCGTGGAGCCTATTACAAGCCTACGATATTTGTCAGCTCTGAGCGAGTCGAAAGCCGAATGGTTGGGAATTTGTGGCGGGGACTAAATCATAACCGAAGGCGAGGCTATTACATCTACACGCAGTGGCGATGGTACTTAGAGATGATGGTCCCCGGTGGGTTAAACTCGTGTTGTTAGTGCTTGCTGAATGGGTACAAGCCGACGTATCGCGGTGGTATAAGGATGATGCGTGCTGCCGTGCGAATTGCTTAGCCCGTCTTCCTCATTGACATGTGGGCTAAATGTTAATCCGCTGGCGCTCTCTCCCGAACACAATGGCGTCCGCAGTCCTATAGGTATATGTAATAATGATAAAGGTGATTCGATACGCACGGGCATGGACGTGAAGCCGCATTGAAGACAAGTACGAGTAGCAGCATTTCGCCAGGGCAAACTTAGCCTCAATAAGGTGGGGCGGTTGAAGACGATATGCTCGTCCAAGGCAGCCTAGATGGCGTGAATAAACAGCGTGGGCGAGCAGAGAGCGATATACGTAGCGGAACCAAATGTGATAGAATTACCACACTTTGCTGGTAAAGGTATACAGAATAGGGCACTTACAAATTACTTCTCATGGTATAACCAGCGTTCGACATGCAAGCAGACGGCCCCCATCTGACTTGCCGTCACTGCAGGGAAGTGATCACTGAATTAGCATAAAGATGTCGCTTTCACCGGCCAATAATAACAATTCATTATACCTTATTACGTATTTTTCATAATAGCAATTGGTCGTACTTGCTCTGTCTTTGAGGAATTCTTGTTTCCGAGTGTCAAAAGGAAACTGGTTAATATCGTCAGGCCAATTCCTATTTGTCATCTAGACCTTGACACTTTCTACCACGTAGAGACGAAATTGTTGTTTACTATGAGTTTGCATTTGAAAATAGTCAGATTTCGTCATGTATGGACGAGGTATAATGAGCATTGATAAAGCGTCATAGCCTCAAGGCATAAAGTCATACAGCGATTTTATGACTCGCGCCATTATTTTATGGTGACTTGACCGCAAAGCTGTAGAAGATTAATGATCTGAAGCTTGTTTTGACGTCTTGCGAACGCGCAATATTGCCATTTACCCTGCCATTAGATGCCAGACTGTTTAAAATAGCTCGGATTGCTTGTTTTCAAGTTGTTGTTTTTGTTTCAAGGCACCGATTTTTGTTCAGTCCTGTCAAGCGTGTGGGAAAGTAAGATATCTTACTTAGACGAAAATAGAACAACAGGTTTTTGTTTTATGAAAGTAAATGAGATATTCATAAAATTCCTATCAACTATGGATACAGCTGCACTTTATCATTGTTTTGTTTCTCCTTACTCCGAATTAACCTTTAACCATGAGACAAAAAATATCTAGAAATAGTCGATGTTGACTCTAGACAAGATTACCACGTTGAGTATCTCTATTGACTAATGAGTATCGATCCATATTTCGTCATTTCTCATTACCGTTCGACGTTTCAAGTTTCACTCATATGATGTGTACGAAGAGAGTTGCTCTTTTTTAACGCTGTAAAGGACGTAGATAGACAAAAATGCAAACAATAGACAAATTCATTAAGACCAAGAGACTGTCAGAATATATATACCTGAATCAGTTGCCTATAACTCTTGTATGCTTGAGGCTATGTTGGCATTTCATTGCAAAGTAGCCTCTATGTAGTTGAGTACTCAGCGGGAAAAAAAAAAAGATTGAGCAGACTTATGTGCTGATTTTGCGACTGGTTACAGACGTTACTACTTTCAAAGGGTCAGAATTGAATGCATTATTAATCCTCTGCCAATGGCCGGCGCCGATTTGAATATGAAAATTACGCTGTTTCCCACATAATCACCACTCCTGATGACTAATTCTCCTCAACAGTGTGAGTCAATGCTTTTAATTCGAAAATATGTTTTGTTGTCTATAAGAATAATGATGGTTTTTTTTAATCAAATATGGAAATACCGCCGTAGAATGGGTGCTGATCTTCGGAGACTCGTGTATCATTATTGTCTGTCTGTCATGTCTATGCTGTTGGTTGAA
>NC_092692.1:9502642-9765142 GCF_964275005.1 Diadema setosum | reverse complement strand
TATAAATAACAACCGCATATTCATTCCACCCGCAGCTCAAAATTCATTGATCAAGATCAGGGGCAACATTGCTTATTTTACCGTCAGTAGTACTCCTCGCAGTTGTTTTTCAATGTGGCAGGGGAAAAAAACACAGACACACAAAAACAAACAAAGAAAGAAAGAAGAACGGAGCTTAGTGTCGAGTGTGATCAAGCAAGGGAGATCGAGCGATGAAGGAAATTGGAATTCCGATTGTAATCTAATGCATAATCATTATTGAAAGCGGATGAAAAGGATACGATCGTACCACAGCACTGTAAATAAAAAGATGCATCACATCCTCGACTTTTTTTTTTTTTTGCAGCACACCGCCAGATTATTTCTATTAGAATTATTAGAGTTTTTGTCGGGAGTTAAATGGACATGATTTGAAATAGAAATGCATTGCAGATTTTTCGTACAATATCATGACACAACTATAAGGTTAGTGGTTAAATCGACACGTGTTATTATACAAAGGAAACAATGACCATTAAGCGAAATCTTAAAGATTTGAAAAATTATTTGCTTCTTTTGAAGAAATTGTGTTATGTTCTCTGCATTTTTTTATTGCCTAGCAGTGAAATCGTAAAGATTTGAAAAATCATTTGCTTCTTTTGAAGAATTTGTGTTATGTTCTCTACAATTTTTTATTACCTAGCAAGAAAAAACAAACAAACTCTTCTTTGATTGAAGGAGAGGAGGGTTTGGTCACCAGTATGTTTTTCTCTTTCTTGTAGCTTTTTTTTTTTTAATCCGTGACGGTGATTAAACAAGGCAGTGAATTTAGTGAATTTCACTTTCTCTTCACCCCTACTCTGACTTTTACTCATGAGTTCAAATGGCAATATCGCCTTTTATTATATTTATTATATTATTTATGTATCATTGTTTTTTTAATGTGAAATAGGATCTCGTCTCATAAAGGCATAATATATATATATATATATATATATATATATATATTATGGGGATGGCTTAAGTTATGACTGGTCCCTCTGATTATGAGAACGATCAAGATAGGCATATAATATATATATGACCTACACACAAGGGGTTTCGAGTGTCTGTCTATTTCTCGTTTCCTATAACGTGAGGGCGGATAAACAACGCATCTATTACCGTCATCGAACCGTATACCGCCTCAAGGCGAGAAGGAAATGATATAGGCAAGAATCATTAAGTTCATATAATTCGTAGAATTTATATGATATACGTCTCAAGCGAAAGGGCTTTTTATAGAGTGTTTTCACCAAGTATGTTGATAATCCTTGGGCAGTGCCACCCAGAGAGTATTAGATTTTAGACGGAAGGCTTAAGAGCCGATCTTGGAGACCACTCTTTCCTAATATTTCACCAGTGCTAGTTACAACACATCTGATCCAATTCATTTTTGTTTTATTTCATGTCGTTCCATTTAATTTCAACATGGCCTGGACTACAATCAAAGAAGACACAGTTTGTTATTCGAAAACCATCATGTAGATTATATAGAAAGCATAACTCATATTTGAAAGTTGTTGAGACGTAACAGCTGTTGTGTTCTTTTACGTTCATAATTTACATCAATTTTACTTACTGTACGAAATATCTATTGGGCCCCCTATATCTACAAGCACTGCTTCTAGTTTTGTTCCCGCCGTCCAATCCAAGTCTTCTTTCTTCGTTCCAGTCACCAAAATTGTGTGAACCGTGACTTCATATCTTCTACGTTTATTTCACAATGAGCGTTATACTCAAAAAGTTAGAAACATTCTCTTTTTTTTTTGATACGCCATAACTTTTTAACTAGCATGTCTAAAGCATGAGTGCGCTCGGTCATTGCGTGAATGTAATGATTTAAATCATGAAACAGACATTCGTTTTAAAGTCAAATGTCATTTAGTGGCGCGAGTGATTTTATGTAAGACTGCATTTTTTTAACCAAATTACCCAGCCTTCTGCAAGTGAGACGATGAGATTTTCAGTTTGCGACGTTCAAATCAATCTTCTTTAGCTCGGATATTCCTAATCGTCCAGCACTATACGGACTTAAATTAGACTGCATTTGATGATACTTTCAAGCGCAAGATTGTAAGATCTTGTCCAACCGAACACCCGGGTGTCACGCAGAGAATCATATTTGTTGGCGCCAAAAGTTATCAGGTGGCCGCTGTCAGTAGTTTATTACTAAATCTCGTCCACAGGCAGTAGCCATTTGGCGCAATGCATTCTGGGAATATCGGATAACGGAGTAGACCTTATTGTATATCTTAAAGTGGTAGTTCTTCAAGTTCCGATGGTGATATCTGGCGCAGCATTCATGTCATCGCTGCGTGAATGACAGCTGCCGGGAAAATTAATTTCGCCGGATTTATATGATGAAACAGTTGCATATACTCAGGGTATATCACATAACGATTTCAAATTGATTGTCATTCTTTTGTAGTTATTTGCACATCTTTTATCGCAAGCTTGAACAAACAAAATATACCCTTCCATTGGAAAATTGTGCTATACATATAAGATACCCTTCCATTGAAAAATTGTACTATGATAGGAATAGAGTCAAGCTATAAAATCAGAACGCAGCCGAAATGTCAGCGTCAATTTCGATGGCAGCATTTCTGCAATAGTTGTAGAAAGAGCAAAATAGAGCGAAAATGCACATTTTATGTGTGGATTTGATGCTCCGCGTTCCCGCTTTCTCGTCGCATCAATCTTCCCTCTAATGAATGTGAAAATAGACCGAATCACTTCAGACGATAGAAAGACATCCTTTGCTCCTTGCTTAGTTGGAATCGTGAATGAAACGGTGCTTTTGAAAGAGTTTTAACCATTATGCAACTTCAGATAGTCATTCCAAGACCTGGCCTCTAAAAAATATGAATTTTCAACGTTCTGTACTGTAAACAGTCCCGCATTGCCTTCAGTGCTCATAAACCCATTCAAAGGGTTTTTTCCCCTCGAATACCGCCTTTAAGACGGCATTCAAATGGCGCTATTAGGTGGGAAATGTACGAACGTTCGAACCGCCCACGTGCCTAATTCAAGAAAGCGCTCCCATTCTGTTCACATAAATCTCCCCGATATTGAATTCATTAACCGTAGAAGTCGACGTTCGGGGCCTGGTTGGGGGGGGGGGATGTAAAGCATGTGTTATATAAAAGCAAATGACAATCAAAACGGAAAAGAGGGGAATGGGCTGGAGACGTTTAACAAACGGTATCAGCTTCGCCACTCTGGCTTGTCCCACTCAATGCGAGCATTAGGCTTGAGAGCACGACATTTTGTTTGACAGTGCTGGTGTGACGTATTGTGGGCCCGTGTTCAAGAAGTTCGGTTGAACTTGAACATTGGATTAGATTTGCGATTTAGGTATGAAGTATCGCTTCTGGACAGTAGAGCAAATTTACTCAGAATAAATCTATACTCGCCTAGAATTGTGTTTGATTCTTTTTTGTTTTGTTTTGTTTTGTAAGCAGCTAAAGCCAATTTTCTGAGGACAAGAAAGTAACTCGAAGTATTTTTTTTTATAAAGAACAATGCCACACTTCTACAGCCGCCATGTCACACGTCTTTAAGGTGGAACGACACGTCACATTCAAGTTGATATTGCTAGTTTAAGTGGCGTTGAACAAAGATAACCTTGGGCACTTGCGACAAAATCTCACGAAATAAAGTGCAAGGTGTAACGGAATTTCAAAGTTGTTTGTCTGTTTGTTTGTTTTGTTTAGTTTATAATCGTGACATGGGTCCCCTCTTATGCAAATGAGATAATGTAATGACGTCATCATTTCATTTCTTCCCCATCCTTTGGTATAGGACACTATGTCATATGAATATTTTCCCCAATAATTTGCTACATCCATAATAAACACCATGTTTTTAAAAAGTAATAATCGCGTAATCATTTCACGCAAATAGTAATATACTTTTTTCGGTTTGAATGCATTTTTAAGAAAGGAGTACAGTAAAATCGCCTCCTCACTCTGTTTATCAAAAGTTCATAAACATAAAGTGGCATTTAACTCTACACCGACATTAATTTCTTCCTGCAAAAAAAAAGGTGATATTCAGTGCGCAATATATTGTACTTTCAAGCCTGTTCATAAACTGCAGAAAGAGATACCAAAGTTGATCAAAGGAAATATAATATCATAATGCAAATGCATACATGTTGATTTGTGTTGATTCATATACCCTCAACATTACGTATGTGTCCAAATGAAAGTGCAATTTACAATAGATTTAATAATAATATTTCTGCAATTTTTCTTCAGATTACTTTGATACACCCACAAAAACAACAACTTTCAAACCAAGATTCTGCCAGTGACGTCAACTGTCAATCATTGCTAAAGTATTAATATGATTTACAAAAGAGATTGGAATGTACCCTTTCCTAGACTAAGCATAACTTGCATGTTTCCATGTTACTGACATGATTAACAAAATTTCAGACATTTTCACACACACACACACACACACACAAAGAAAGTTTTCAGCAAAATCCTACATATTTTGACAAGAAAATTATGTGACCTTAAAGTTTCAGGCAAATTGGAAGAGACAATGATGTCATCACCTTTTAATTTTTCCATTTGTTTGCAAACAAACGTACTAATGACTGAACAGCTGTCACCTCTTTTCCCGTTAAAGAAACATTGATAGGTTATTGCAAGACTACAATGATTTGATGCTATAGGGTATATCATGTCAACCAGAAAGGAAATTCAGTTAAGTGAGGTGAGTCTACAAGTCATCCCCTCTACCAATTTAGTATAGCATGTGGTTGTAAGTTCCTGAATTGTTTAAAAAAACAGCGACAAAAAATCTAAAAACAATAGAAACTTCGAAAATTCTTTCATGGTTATTTTGATGGAATTGTTACCACTTTTTCTCCTTTATTGTCCTATTGTTATCATCAACTTCAACGTGATATTAAATGTGGTGTATGATATTTCCATTTTTTTTTTCTCCACCATACTTTGATTCTTGCAGGCAAAGGATCCGGAGAGTGAGTCTCAGAAGTGGCCGATCTTCGGTGGGATCCATGCCACAGCTAACGCTGGAGCCAGCCCTGATGGTAAGAAAAAATACTTAGGACGGCAAAGAAATGATATCGCAATAAACTGTTTTCTGAACATACTTTTACAATATTCTGTGCATCTTCATTTAATGCACCACTGACTGCAATGACAAACCCAAACCTTCTTCTGGGTCTCTCTTGAGGTTTGTTCACTGGATTGTAAAAAACAACTTGAAGAGATTTATCCGTAGTGTATGGAAAGCGAACAATCTTAGATTTTGTATAGAATATCGGTCCTGATCGGTCGAAATATTCTGTGATTGACTCTGCTAAATCTGATTTTGAACGACGGGCTATTAACGAGGAATCTTGGATTATCAATATGGTAGCATGTATCGTCTCCTCCTTGACTCGAGAAAGTATACGCATTGAAAGCGATATAAAAGTAACAGCATTTGTTTTAGATGGGGAAACGAAATACATGCTTGGATCATGTTGAATTCATCTGAGCAGAGGTTATTTTCACTACTGCACAAAGAAAAGAGAGATTAAAAAAGATGAAATTCTGACAATATACTAAGATTATAGAAAAACAAATTAGGAAACAAAGGAACGAAAGGTAAAATGGGTAATCCACGTGCATGCATTCAAAGAGATAGGATTCCATTTATGACTTAGTTTTGTTGAAAGAGATATACTATAACATTTTGATAAACAGAGCATTTTTTTTTTTGCGAGTAACAACATAGATTTGCTTGTCCTTAGTCTTTTAGTATGACTTTCAAAATATTGTTTTCTGTTTCTGTGGTTGCATGTGTAAAAATGCAGCTTATAGAAAGACCAAAATGAAATCTGGAACGCCGCGTGAAATAACTATGACATGATATGAAGGATGGAAAATCCTAAATGTTTAAGGTTTTCCGATGGTTAATAATCTACGTCATCGGTTTTTAGGGGATCGTCGAAGGAGAAAATTTCATGTCCTGTGCTCCAACAGAATACAGATTACGATGTTGCCAATTTGTCACAGAACTTTCACCCTGCCTTGAACGTCCCGCCGCAAATGAGACTCCCGTCCGAAATTCACTTACTTTCACACGACGTAACCATATGGGGGTTAAGAAAATCAAAGCATGCTAAGAATAGATTTCGTAATTATTGCATGCTTGGTGTTAAAGCGTCAATGTATAGCAATATCAAAATGATTCTGACGAGGAGCTAATGCCAATTATTACATGAGGTCATTCATCTTAGTCGGTAGAGCGGGCCAGCATCCAATTTAGCTGCACCAAGAATGCATCCATCAAATCAGCACTTTTATCGGGGTAATCAGTGAAACTTACTCGTGGCATGCACCGTGCCACGCGCACCAATCATGGAAAGAGCGGGAATCTAATACTGGCGCTGATTACCTTTTCGTCCGCACACGACGAAGGGCGTTGACAGTGCGTTGTCTCTCGCGCCACTTTTATCTATACAGTTCGTGTGCGCGCACGCATACCCCTGTCTCCCTCTCCGGTAATTGCTATTACTGCTCCCTGAATGGCACCTGCGTCTCCGATTAATCTGTGATTTCATTTCATTAGCAACAATCATCGCTATAATTTATACAACTGCATGAATCATAAGCATGATACTTGCACGCACACACACACACACATGTATATTAACGCTCATAATAGAGATTTGTCCATCATACTAAAAGCTCGGTTATTGAAAATATGAGTTTACAAAGCTGACGCTGCGTGGCGCCCACGCACTTTCATAAAAATATCTAGTTTCGCTGCTCCCTTCTCCGGCGCAATGGTTTTCTAAAAACAACTCGCGCCCATCCAACCATATAGATGGCTGTCATCTATTGACGCAGCTGTCAAACTAGCAGCTGAGATGATGAAACAACGCCACATGCCGTGCAAAATCTGGCAGGGCAGTGGAGCCATCAACACGCTGTGGGTTCGGCTCTCTTCCGTCTTGTTTATCAGGCTACTGCGCGTTAAATGATCGATGGGTTTAGGTCGCAATCCAAATATAAATCTACAAATGAACTTGTTATTCTCTTACCCCCCCCCCCCCCAGCCCCACACTCCTATCAGCTGTTTAATCTGCCTAATTTATTGCTTATGCACTTGCCAGCTGTATGGGGCATGAGCTCATGAAGAGTGACATAAATTAATGTGAAATAAGAAAGGCTGATGTCTATGTTAGATGCCTCGATGCACTTTTGCAAAAGACAGCCGTCGTGTTTTCATGTCTTCATTCAGCCTTGATTCTAACGGTATGCCCAAAAACATAATTATTGGCACAGAGGTTTTTTCTGTAAATGTCAAGCGTCGTCAGAACGACTTGTGTCAAATTAGAAATTAAAGCGCATGCGTGTTTTGACAATAATTAGAAAATTCAATTATTTCCTTTCCTCCTGATGGTTGCAATGCTTGAATCCTCGCAACATCTTGAGTGACTGTGGAAATGAAAACTGATAAATTCACATAATGATGTAAATTGACATGCCGACACCACAGAGTCTTATTGAATTTCTCTTTTCTGTCTCTATCGCTGTTATCATGTGAATGACTGTAAGTCTCTTCTTTTTTTTTTTTTTTACAGCCTTTCCTTGATTTCCAAAGTACCATTGATGTTTATATATATAGTCATTCATATCATGCAAAGTAAATGTCAGTTTAAACAACAGAGAAACATACTCCAAAAAGAAATATCCGAGTTATACTCAGGGTTTCACATAACGTACAGAGTAAGATTAGGAAGTTGTAACGAGATGAAAACACCCACGAAATACATACAGGGAGGACTGAGTATGCTGCACGCCAATAGAACCACGAAAAAGTGTATAGCCCATCTCTCTGTAGGCCTATATACTTGAATAAGAAATGAATTTCGAAAAGCGAGGCATATGGTCATATTACTGCATTATGAAAATTGTTTCATTCTTGGGAATAGAGGAAGTGTAATAAATCATGGCAAACGGAATTATCTGTCTTAATTTGTCGTGTTTACGCAAAGCAAATTTTCTCCCTAGACTTTCCTCAGTGCACCTGTTCCAGCGCAATAGTAAATCTTTCCTCCCCCCCCCCCCCCAATTATTAACCTAAAGAAGCTTGTACGCCAACTCATTCCCGCAACGTGGGACATTCATTCAATTAAGAAAACCCACAGGAACAATTACCGCCTAAATTTGCCCTTCACATCCCCCTCATTACAAATAAACAGCGTTTAAAGAGTAATTCATCCTCCAGTTGCGTGACGTCATTGCAGTCTAAATTGGTTTTCCTCCTCCCGTCTCGGCTGATGGGAATGTATTAAAGGCGAAGGGAAGAAAGCGGGTATCTAAACCCGGATGATCCCTAAACACATCTCCAATAGCACCCGAGAGCTAACAAACGGGCGGGTTAGTTGTTGGCGGCATGGCTTCTCACTGTATGTCATAAAAAGAGCTTCATGAGATCGTGTGAGTTGATGAAAAGAGCTGTTCGCGGTTGTCATTTTAGGGCCAGACGATAATGGCGATGCTATAGAACCGATTTCTGCCTGTCTATCGACCTCCGGTCTTTGCTGCGAGTGTGCTTCCTGCCGGAGCGAGATACTATTTCTCGCCTACACTGCATACGTCACGACGGATCGGAACGGTAAAAAAAAAGAAGAGAAAACAAAACAAACCCAGCAACAACAACAACTCACAGAGCCAGTTTGTGTTCTAGAACATCTGTTCTTGTTTGTTTCTCATAGACTTGTCTCCGTAACGTGTGCAAGTCTATTTGTGTGTGTGTGCTTCTGTGAGTATCATACTTTTGGTTTGTGCGTGCATTCTGACTTCTTGGCCCGAATTCACGAAGGTGGTACAAAATATGAAACCATGGTTTAAACCATGGACAAAAACCATGGAATGCCAAGTGTCGCATGCGATATTTCGCTACGAAATCAGTCATTTCGTCGATGAAATGATTATTTTGTAAAGAAATGACAATATTTTGTAACTAAATGAACATTTCGTCCACGAAATGATAATTTCGTTAACGAAACAGTCATTTTGTCGACGAAATGACCAATTTCGTAACGAAATATTCTGTTTGACACTTGGCGCTCCATGGTTTTTGTCCATGGTTTAGACCATGGTTTTGTTTGTACCACCTTCGTGAATTCGGGCCCTTGTGTTTATTCTACACTCCCTCCCCCTTCTCTCTTTCCATCATTTTCTCTCCGTGTTTCAGTACCATTCATTTTCTCTTTTTTCCCCCTTCTGATTTTCAAGAATGACGTGGTGTAGGCTGATTGAAAGCTTGAAATTGGACGTGTGCGCAGTTTACAGGAAGCCCAAAATGGAAATCGAATGCTGCATTTATTGATTGCATGTGAGCGGTTCTTGAATAGTATTGACATCTCCCCCCCCCCCGCCCTTTCTCTCTTTTTTCCCACCCCCTCCCCCTTACCTGCCTTTATCTTCTTGTGTACGTAAGCAAAATTAACGTGATACTGGTGTAGGCCTACTCGGATTTGGATATTTGAATGTTTACGTCTAGCAACAGACCGCTTTACAGATTACTGTGTGTTCATTATGAAGACTATGAATAATAATAGTATGACCCGATATGTCTCCATTTGACAGTCTTCTCCAGCTGTTGGCTGACACTATGTATGGATGTCGATCAAATCCCACCATATGGCGATCGAAATGAGCTGGCTGGCAAAGTATATTGAGAGAACCGGAATCGTTCATACACATCACCTTTAGCAGACTTTGCGCTGTAAAAACGAACACACCCTTTTCCATTTCCCTCTCGTAAATGATGAAAAAAAAATAATAAATCAGCAGCCAAGCCAAGGGAAAAATTCAGGGGGAAAAGCGAGCAATCGTCACAAAGCAACCACTTGAAAATAGGTTGAAATCATTTAAAAAAAAAAAGAGTATTTGTTGCGTCATAATGAGAATCGTTTTGATCACGTGACTATGACGGAGTTCTCCTGCATTCATTGTTTGTACATGATTTGTCACTGGTGATACTTTACCTCGAAGGAAACATTTCCGTTGTAATTACGCTCACGGCACATCGAAGCCGCATGTCATGACGCGTCTTTCATTAGTGATAGACGTTCGTTTTCTTCAAATTGATTTTAGGAAATTATGATTAAAGATGTTTGAAACGATGCCTGGAAGGGGGGGGGGGTGGTTGTGGCTTTCTCAAAAAGCGTTACGTTTAACTACCCAACACTGTATAAAAATAGGCTTGCTATCTTGCGAACCTTTAATGTAAAAAAAGCATGGTATTTACTTATTCATTTAACAGCTAGAGGATGAGCAGAATGTGTACACGATTCATGAAGATCGACAACACAGACAGAAAAAATAAAGGGATAAAAATTTACCGGCAAATACTCAAGAATTGCACAACACTCATATACGAATACGTAGTCGAGGTAACAAGCAAACAGTAACAAACAGTAACAATCAAAAGGTTGCGTAGCCATGGCAGCAAGAGAGGATCCAGTGTGTATAAATGCGGCTGCATTAATCCTTGTGCCTTTGTTGGCGCAAGAATTCACGTGTATGTCTGACATGATTATCTGTGGCTACAGCTGGTGTTGTTCAGTACGTCCGATTTGCAAAATATTAACTGATGCTAATGTAAGCCTTATATGGTATGACCGGGGGGGGGGGGATGGGGTGGTTAGGGGGGAGGACTGTCTTTGAAGATCAGCATCCATGTTGGTCTTACAATAAGGCTTTAAAGAATATCCCACGTGATCACAGCAATTTGGTTGATATCACGGTCAGGAATCTAAATTTCATCCCATAGAGGCCGGTTTAATGAAGTTGATCTGTTGTACAGGTGGTATGACTTGAATATTTTCATTTTTTAAATCAACTATTACATGACAGGCAATGAAGTTATGAGCATACGTTTGTAACAATGCACGAAATCCCTTAGCGCCCCTTCGTTACTTTTCAAATTCGCGTTGTCATTCTCCGGAGCCAGCTATTAAGCAACACACTGTTGCACGATTATGTGAAGATCTCTTTTCATTGTGTCTTGGCTGATTCATATAGGCCAAGACAGATGCTTGGTTTTAAAAGGCAAAAATGAAAGAGAAACGTCAATTCGTGGTGAATTTACTTTTCTCTACCAGCCTTCGTATACACGCCATACTTAAAACACTGTAGCGTCTCGCACACATTAGATCTACGTAAGATATGAAGTTGTTAAGATGCGCTCAATTCGGTTGGCTGTTAATGACAATTCCGCTTGTAGACAACAAGAACATTATGCTTTACAGCCTCATATTCTTAACTATTTTTCTTCTTTGTTGAATTCCAGGAATTGCAGCAACTCCGGAAGGACACTCCGGGAGAGAAAGGTCGTGACCTCCTCGCTACGGAGGGTGCAAAGCAGCCCATCACGTGTTCACCCTCGGGCGGCCAGCACGGACACAATGGCCACGTGGGCAACCAACACCGAAAACGTGCATCTTCTGGCGGAAACCGGCCCTCCGCGAAAGCCTCCGCGCGGAGAAATTCGTACGGTGGCATGTCAAGCAGACGACCGTCTGTTACTAATGGAGATAAATATGACCGGGAATCTTACACTGTAACATTACCGGTGTGGAATAATTCCAGCGACGGCATTCTGACTACGGAAAAAGTAACCCACAATGATAGCAGCTCCCAGGAGAACGCCACTGTTCAGGAGTTATCCTCGAATGGCGACCAGCTATCCTCGAATGGCGACCAGCCACCACCCACGCAATCTCCGCCCGCGCTCGACTGTCTGAGGAAGATTAAGTTCAAATTGAGCTGGCGCTACAATAGAGAATTTGGGCGTCAAGACAGCCACCCTTACAACACGACGGAAAATGTATGCCCAGCCTTCGACACGGGTGACCACTTAGAACGCACTGTGGTCACTACAGCGAGTCTTTCACCAGGTGCAATCAACGACGGGGCAGCCGAGGCGGTCAAGAAGGTGTCACATCAGAGAATTTGCCAGCCGGACGTGAGTAACCTTTGCAATGGTGTGAAAAATATGCCCCTGAACGACGATATCTCGAGAACGGATGGAGGAAACCCCAGAATTATTGTCACAGCGCCACCTGCTCTCACTGACAGTGGAGACGAGACTATTATGGGCGTTCGACCATTTGACAGTCCGCCAGTGCTGTACCCGTCATCAGACAGTTCATCAACAACGCCCACGACCACCATTCCATTACTATTTCCTCACCTTGTTCCGCAAACTTCTGACCGATGTGCGCATAACAACGTTGCGATGTCGGAATACACATTTGGGGAGGGCGTCCCCAACGTCGATGAAAAACCACAGTGGCCGCCTACGTTTGAGTCATCTTTGAAATATTCTGACGCCGAAACGTCCGAAGATTCCGAGATTGAATTTATGGACTTCAAAGCGGACTTGGTGGATGAGGGATTTGTTGATTCAAACAACAACGGCGAATTTGTCGTGAACTTGAATTTGAATCACTAGTTTATTTAGATGGAGATTCGCAACATTCGTTTCGTTGCGTTTCAGTGTCTGATGAGGTTTTGAGGAAATGAACATGATATTCCTTTTTAGTGCAAGTACTCTCACTATTGTACAAATCAGTCATATTTTTCTAATTAGTTTTGAACGAAATCAGCAAAGTTGGTTGTGTTTTGGATTAGAACACAAGCTCACTCAAAACAACCACGAAGAAAAGCTGATATCGTGAAAATTGCCAATTAATTTTGCCGAAATGGTTGATTTTTTTATAGCGGAAATGTAAAATACTTTTATTGACACCAATAACAGTTTACAGTACTATGTATCACACGAGTTTGTTGTTGAAAGTGAAAATGAGTGGCACCGAAAATGAAGAACGAACATATTGTCTGCACGTTGAATTTAATTTTGAATCTGTTGAAAGTATATATTTTATTAGACTGGAAATGTTTTACAATATTTTCCTAATGTTACTAGATGAACTCGTTGTTTGAACGTATGAATAATTTTGTCTCATTTATGCACAGTGGCTTATATAAAAAGGTGTCATCTAATTAATGTCAAAAGTGTATTACAGTTTCAACGATTGCTGATTGTCCGACAGGCATCTGAGAGTATACCTCCTCATTGTTAACAGTAATGTTGCATGGTATATTGAATTGGAAAACCTCTTGAAATGCACCAAACAATGATGTGATATTGCTGGAAAGGGTGTTGTAACTTCTCTGTAGCTGCAATACTTCGTTGCTATGTAGTCTTCATTCTAACTCCCCAGCTGCCTCCTTCACAAAAACAAAATACAAAAATTATATATCCTTGATATCAAGAGTAAATGTCACAAATGGGAAATTCATCACGATGTTGAAAAAGGGGAGGGGGAAAAGAAAACACAGACATACAGTACAAGAAAACTAACTAATTTGAATCAAGTATTATGAATTCAACATTTTCTTTTCAGTTAGAATTTATTGTTTTGTTCGGTTGGATTATTGGGTTTAAAGCGAAGTAACCGTCATTGAATGCCAACAACCTAAGACTTTGTCAGGAACAGAGATGTGAATTAGCAAAGATACAATAACAAGACATACAAAACTCGTCCAAAGTTTTGACGATGATAAACATATTGAACGAGGCTGTCTTTGTCGAACAAGCCTTGTCTTTTTTGACTTATCATGCGTACCTTTCACAGATGACTTGAATGATAACACCATATACTGATAATCGCAGGTAATCATTCTGACGTGCTGAATATTGTCTTTTTTTTTTACAACTTATCTTCATTCATTTGTTAAGCGTTTTGTGTATATACATTCCCTGTAGTAATTCCAAAGAAAATTATGAGCCAATCCAAATAAAGAAAAAATAAGTACTTCTGTTTAATCCTCCGTTCTCTGAGAGCACATTCCTGCTGATCCTTGAACTGAAATCCACATCTCGTCTAAATTGTATATGATAATTGTTACTTTGGAACATTCGTTTCTTCGGCCGCATTGTGGTATCATGCACGAGGAACTGCATGGACTTCCAAACGGAATGTCCCGAATTCGAACTCTGCCAAGTCTTCGCGTCTTTCAACACAACATTTTATCCGCGATGTTCCTCCTCAACCAGGAGGGGTACCCCCTCCCCCCACCGAAAAAAAAGAAAAAAAAAAGAAAGAATGAAGAAAGAAAAGAGGACGGATACCTGCCAATTTTTGGGATAAAGATGATAGCAGCAGGACCCTTAGGGAGAGTAGTGGTATTACTGAAGAGGCTTCACCCAGCTAAATACGACCACTTTTCTATCAATTGCAAAGCAAAGTTTCGTTTCCGATTGTGCAGTTCAACAAGATAGTGTAAATATCACTCTTACAGCACGAGACCAGCATGTTGGTTACCATTGAGTACTATTGACAAGTCCACTTTGCGACGTCAGCAGCTGAAATGATAATATGGTTGGCTTTAAAAATGATATGAACATCATCCGAGAATGGTCTTGAAAATGTTGCAAATATTTGCGGGTGCACGATGTGTTTCTACTAGGCGAATTTTCCCACCTGCCTTTGTCCTGTGATTATTTTGTTTTGGTATTGTTTGGTATTGTTTTTTTTTTTCTGTGTGTGTGTGTGTGTGTGTGTGTGTGTGTGTGTGTGTGTGTGTGTGTGTGTGTGTGTTTCGTGCATTTCCAGACCTAGATGAAGTGCGGGTATAGTGTATCAGTAGCTGTCAAGTATCGACATCTGTTTTAACTCACTTTTATGAGATCTACGTGTGCCAACGGTTGAACTTTTACTCGACACGCCGACGCCGTAAAACAACCCTCACAGTCTTGATATCATCATGTATTGTACAGAATGGTCGCGTTAATTTGATCATTCGTGACATGCTATCGTGACGGGTTTTGCGTCAAAGCCCTCCAGTGTACATACATCGCATTGTACAGTCATGATTCCCACTGTGTGGTACAAGTTGTTTGTTTGCCGTTGGTGGTGTTTTCATAGGGTGGTCGGATTTGATGGTTTTAGAGGCTTAGTTGATAGAAATGTACTAAGGTAATACTGTATTCGTCAGTGATGGAAGTGCAGGTATAGGAACAAGCCGTCTTCGTAACACAGTCATGCAAAGGGAAATATTGTTTATGAAGTGAAAGCACCCACGTGCAAGGTTTTATTTAAATAGGATTTGAGAAATGTACATTGACAAAGCGTTGGTTGATTTGAAAGCGTGGATTTATGTTTCCCCCGGAGTAGGAAGCAAAGCGATCGGTGAGACTCGCCGGTGTTAAGCTTGTGATCGGATCACGATTTCAATGCCTTGTTTGTATCACAACTGTTTGAAAAAAAAAAGAAAGATTGCATTAGTGATAATTATGACACATAAATATCTTCATTGTGACCTCGTGAATAATTGAGTCTGACCCCTCCACTTCAGTGAGTATCTCAACGCACTGTATACTCTCGAATCACTGTGATTGCAAATAACATTACAATCCAATAACAGTGAATCGCTCGACACAGTCGCGTTGGATTCGGATCGCATCGAGATCGAGCTTCGCGACGTAATACCTGCCTTACTTCGAGTATACCATTTTGAACATGTTGGTTGTTGATGTGGAGGGGAGGCAACGCTATATGTTTGTCATCGATATTGTTGACCGATATTTACTTGGATGCTTTTTCAAATAAAGATAGGTTCGACATCGATCAAGGGAAGGGTTTTGGCGCTTTCATGAATAACAATGTCATAAAGCATTTTTAAACTGAGACCTGTCGTTGAAGCGTCGGCGAGGTTTTTTTTTAGTGCAATTCGGAGGAAAAAAACAAACGTTAATACATAATATTATACACTGTAAATTCCTAAAATCTACTGTTGGTCGCATGATGCCATAAATGTGAATGTTGGACATCGTCACTCAAGTCGTATAATGATAGGTTATCTGCTCATTGCATTCCATTGTTTTGTGTATATTATATGCGAGGTACTAGTTCCAAAGGAGATGTCGGGTTCTTTGGCGTTGGTAATATCACGTTACCCTCCTTTAGCGATGTAACTTCAGTGGACATAATTTTCTTCGAGATGAGCTTTCATTATTATAGAATTATGTATGTAGTTGAAAGGATCCTTCTGAAATGTTAGCTTTAGACGATGTACCATCCTGACGTGTAATAAGGAATCATTTCGTGCAAATCAGTGAGCATGATTTGGAGGTGAAAGGTCACACCACGTTGCCAAGTGAAATCGAAAGTCCTGACGTTTTCAAGAACAAAAAGCCACTTATCTGAACAGTACATAAACAGAAGGCTTATTTGAAAAGTTGTGTCGAAATAGAGTTTTCCTTCTAGTGTTCCGTATTGCCTTAAGTTGATAATTCCTTGCGTAATTACCTCAATGTTTCCTCGAATTATTCAGTCATTATTAGACGTTGAGACCAGTCATTTTGCAATGAATGCTTGCCTTACGTATATTCGTTGCGTAAGACCACTTCGTATACGATATTGCTCATGACTTAAAAGTGAAAAGCTTGCCAGAAGTTTACTCAAATCTGTCACGTACTCAAGTTGAGACATCATTTTGCTTTAATGTTGTTGTTGTTGTTGCTGGTTGTGTAAGATAACATGTTATTAAGATGACGAAACCTATGAGTCGCATACTCTGTTGTAACCGAGAAATCTTATTTATTGTGTCGTTAAAACATTTTTCAATGACTGATGTGCGGTCGACAGTTTGCCTAAAAGAGCAAACGACCTAACTTTTCGCGCGATATAGTCAACCATTCGTGTTACTTCAAGGCCTTAATTTTCTCAGTGTACTGCTTTCGTGTTTAAAACAACTTTCATATAAAGTCATTCTTCATTTATGTCAGGATGGAGCAGCTTTCAAAAAGTGTGACTATTTTTCTTGTCGGTGCAATGTTCTTCGATGAAAACTTATACTAAAATGTAAAGTGAACAAAAAAATCGATTTTGTATAACATGGTAAGAAGACAAAGAAGATAGCTTTAATGTGGAGCTTTAATAGAAACGTAACAAAATTAAGAAGTTTAAAATTTCTAAGGATTGTTTGTAAAATAAAATACCAATGATGCCAGACACCAACACCACACAAGCAAACATGTCATCAAAAAGATTTTGTTTGTGAAGAGGGGGCTTAAAATCCGTTTTCCTTCTTTTTTTTCCGTGAAACATTACGGGTACTGGAAATCATGACTAAAGGAACCGAGCAAACCAGAAATCAAGAACCACAATAATCATTGAAGTCTTTCTATCGTAAATCTGATAACGTATGTAATCTGTCTGGAACAGAATAAAACCTGTAAGGAACGTATCAAATGAGTTTTAGTTTAATATGTGAAGCAATATCAAACCAAATAAACTGGCTTGAGAAAAAAAAATGGATCGTTGTAATGTCTGATATTTACGTGGTAAAAACAAACTGATATTTTGTTATGTATAGTATAGACGGTTGATTGAAGACCTACTGCAAAGTATGTAGGCCCCTTTATATGTTTCACGATATGATATATGAATCATATACAGTACACAGACACAGACACAGACAGACAGACAGACAGACACACACACACACACACACATACACACACATATATATATATATATATATATATATATATATACATGTATACACATTTATATATACATAATGATTATATATATACCAAAAAATTACATTGTACTGACAAAGGATGTTTGTATAAGTAGCAGACGGAGTCTCGAGTACGCCATAGTTGAAATGAAAAAAATCAGTTATCATTAAAATGGCTTGAGGATTAAACCTTTTTGGTAGCATAGTTATCATCAATGATACATGAGCTGTAACCTTTGATATATTTCCATTTCTTTGCCAATTTTCAGTATCTTTTTTTTTTATAATCGAGAATTTCCAAGGAGACAGGAAAGAGAGTGTTGAATGGAATTTTGAAAGGAAGAGACGAGAGTGAAACTGAAAGGAATAGAGAAAAAAAAGACTAAACATAAGACATGCACATTATCCTTTTTATGTATATGCTTTACATGTGTGTGTGTGTGTGTGTGTGTGTGTCCGTGCGTACGTGTTTGTTTGTGTGTGCGAATACATAATACAATGTTAAAGGTATAATGTGTTACCAAGAGACCAAAGCCAAGAGACAAATCGACAGATGGTAATACATGTATGACACAAGCACCATCTTGGCCAATGTCTCGGTCTACTTCTCACCAATTTGTGCTGGCATGGCAGCATGTTCCACGTACTGGCCAAACAACAGTGACGGACCATCGGCCCGCACCCGGAAGTAAACTGAAACAACAGTGCCAAGGTTATTTCCTCCATCAGCAATCACGTGTGTGGCACGACTTGATGCATACAAAGGAAGAGATGTGTGCGTTTTTCTCAAGCAATATATTGCGTTTCCGCCACACACTGAATTTTATGAATCACAGGCAGATACATAATGACTGCATTTCGAATTCAAAACCAGCAAGCGTCGTAAACATAATACAAGAATCATCGCCTGAAATCCACCGCAAGTGACAAAATTCTCGCTATGTTAATTCTCATAAACTAAACATTTTTTTCTCTCTCTCTCAATTTCTGCTTTTTTTTCTTTATCTCTGTTTGTTTTTGTTTTCTCACTCCTCTCTCCCTCTCTTCATTCCTCTCCCCTACCCTCCCCCCCCCCCCATCCTCCTTCTTGCTCTCCTATTCTCCACACATGATAAACCACCATACATTTACTGCAATGACACAGGCATCAAACGAATGTTGAAGAGCTGGACACAACCGCACTGAAGATCGGTATTTTAAGTTCAGATGAGAGACATATCGCAAAATTTGTCAGACAAATAATACAAAGTTCCTCATATCGCACATATACACAAATTGTCATCTATAAATATATACATAAATATAATATATCACTATGAATGTTACATATGAATAACAACCCTTGTGTACACTACAAAATACATATAAGGGTGAATTCATCATGAATTGATCGTAAAGACGGTGAAATGAGACAAAAAATACAATAAGATAAATAGTCTTTCCTGTTGTTTTTGTTTTGCTACTTGGCTTTGTTAAAAGCTTCTAATAATTTCTCCATCCTAACAGAGTTTTGGGGCATGTCAGTCAGTACACAAAGGCAGAATGTAACAGCACTTTTCACAGCACACTGAGGCAAAACAAAGTGACTGCACACGTACCGATGTCCAGGACATATTCACGAATCGCAATGAACATGATTATATAGCAGAGCAAAACCAAGCACACTTTGCAGTTCTGTATGAAAAAAAAAAAAAAAAGATCATTTCCTATAGTAAAGTTGTAATTGACCAGTTGTTCTACAGTCAACATTAACACTGATTAAAATCACACAAAAATTCCCACGGCAGTTCGGGAAAGCACATAGCTTTGGAGGAATGTTTCTGTTGTAATATACAATACAGCTGTATATCAGCAAAGAGGGATTGGTCAAAAACTGCCATAATAGTTTGCATTTAGGGTGTGTGTCCATATCTGACCATTGTCTCTTCATTCAAAATCTTCTACTCAATCAGCCCTCTCCCTCATCTAATATTTCTATTTGTCTTATGACTGAAAACTGTATTTTCATACGAAGGATAATGAAAGTTTCTTGTTTTATATGCAGGTGTAATGTCACTTTATCACTATTTGTTAATTATCACCACTTGCAGAACATCACTGGATGATGACACTAAAAATCAAATACACTGTGCGTTAAAATTGATTTTTCGTAGGGAAAAGGAAAAATCAAACGAGGAGAACAGTATGTGGTTCATTACAATTGCTAAAACATATAAGAAGAATATGGAATTTCAAAAGATATCAGTCACAATAAAATACTAGTATATTATTCCTGAGGTGACAAGACCTTGTATCTAAAAAAAAAAAAAAAAAATAAAAGACAAAAAAAATAATGAATTCAAGAGAGCGTTAAAACTGTTACCATTTTCGCAACATTTTTCACAGAATAATTTGAATGTTGATGTCAAATAATGTAGGAAACAATGTTTTGGATTACATCAGTAATTATGCTGTTTTAAAGGACAAGTTCACCTTCATTAACATAAGGATTGAGAGAATGTAGCAATATTAGTAGAACACATCATTGAAAGTTTGAGGAAAATCGACAATCTGTTCAAAAGTTATGAATTTTTGAAGTTTTTGTGCAGTCACCTCTGGATGACAAGACTACAGCAGTGTATGATGTCACATGTGTACAACAATATAAGGAAAATATAAAGAGAATTTCACAAAATTTCATCTTTTGAAAAAAGTACACATTACCTTGACTTGTTATTGACATATGTTATGGGTAATGTTATTCCCATTGCCTTTAGAAAGAGGCAAGTCAAGTGCTCTTTTAATATGCGAAAAAAGTGAAAATATGTTGAATTTTCTTTACATTTTCTTTATACTGTTGTACTCATATGACATCACGAGCCTTAGTAGTCTCCTCATCCAGCGGTGCCAACACAAAAATTTTAAAAATTCATAACTTTTGCATCGATTGTCCAATTTTCCTCAAACTTTCACTGATGTGTTCTACTAATATTGCTGCATTCTCTCAATCCTTATGTTTATGAAGGTGAACTTGTCCTTTAAAACTCAAGTCAGTATTTTTGATATTCAGAATTGAGCCAGGAGGTTTTGGTATTTTTGTGCTAACTGAGATATGAGGTCTTGTCACCCCAGGGATAATATGCAAATTATACAAGGTAATGTCATCAACTTAAAGCTCTGCCATTGGTTGGCACATGAAAGTATTATGAAGTCATTCTTTATGTTAATACAGCGATAAAACTCCACTCAGCTTGCACTGTCAAAAATTTACAATGTAAAAATTGCTCAGTATGTGTCAACTTTAGAATAATTTGACCAAAAGGGTATACTTCTTTCCTCCAGATTCAAGTTAGAAGAAGGAAATCTAAAAAAACAAACAAACTTGTGTACAAGAGGAAGGGAGAGTTGCAATACCAAAGTATCACCTCAGCTAATTTGCACATGTGATTATGAGCGCTACCACTGGTCTGCTAAAACATTTACATCTCTAGAATTCCATAATTTTCTTAAGCTTCGTCTCATTTTGTAAAAAGCCTTTCCCTGTTCTGTGTGCTAAATTACTTTTATGAAAGCTATACTGGGCATACTACTTGAAACTGGTATGAGAAAGGTTAACAGACTGAAGTGCTTATTTCCAAGAACAAAAAACAAACAAACAATCAAACAAACACAAAAACCTAATTCTACACTAAAACTTTGTCATTATAGAATATCAGCCAATAATACTTTATAGAACAATGCACAGATGATTTTTGACAAGGGCCCTGTCTACAGAAATGCATTTGTTTGAGATAAAAAGCACAGGTTTTTGTTTTGTTTTGTTTTTTTTTTTTCATGATCCATTTTCAGCTGTTAGTGTCTGCACATACTTTACATGTTTACTTTGAAAAACATGATTGCGACAATATAGAATGTAGGAAAATACGTATTGAATACAAGTATATGTCTTGAATATTGTTATTACCTTTGTACTATGTCATGGTATGACAATTTAGAAATATATGAAGAACCTCTTGAATAATGTTCAAAGAAAATATTTGGAAATATATGAAGAACCTCTTAAATAATGTTCAGAGAAAAATATTGCCAACAATTTGAAATGTCAAGGTACTGCATTTACATAAAAAAAAAATTAAAATGTATGTACAATCAGCCAAGTATTACAATCCAGTTTGATACTGGCAATGCAAGGAAGCCAAATTTACATACACACACATAAGGGAAGTCTGTTCCTCGAACGACCACATTTGTTAGACCTTCAAATCAGATATTTATTGTGTTTGGTTCAGATTCAACAGCATAACTTGCTTGCCCTTCACCAAATCATGTTATCAGAATAACTTTACACACTTGTTTCTTTTCTATTTCCATAATTTCTCTCTACTTTGCAGAACAGACACAACAAATCTAAACTTTTGTTCCAGTAAAGACATACTTCTCAATTTGTTGCAATACACAATCATAGGAAAGAAAGAGTGGATTATATAGAAATGCTCACAGAGATAGTAAAAGGTGGAACATTTTTAAACAATCTTAATGTAAATATGAGACCAAGCACAACAATTTCCATGATGGTAATTATGTGCAGTAGACTACATTTTTGTCATATCAATTTCTTTGAGTGGCCAACAAATTTTGACATTATGATAGTAATTCTTCATGCTATGACTGCGAACAACGATAATATTACCTCCTACCCATCCGTCAAGTCAAGTCAAGGGAAACAGATACATATGGCACAGAAATCCTGATGGTAACACAAAAATATGGTTTGAAAAACTCAGTGGGACACTAAAGAAACCCATTTGGTATGCCTTTTTAACACCCTTCTTCCTATTTTCCTTATAGCCTCAAAAGCTACATCCAAAGTTATTCTTGGCTGTATTTGACTGAGAAGATTTTTCCTGTGATTTACAAAGTGCTCATCATTAGGAGCTGGGTTGTACAAGGCAGGCTGGGAAAGACTTCGATTTAGAAGAGCATTGTGGCAGAATCTTTCTATAGGCCAATTGAAGGTGCACGTCCACAAAAATGTTGGCACACCGGGGGGAATGAAAATGAAAGTCCCCACCGTTGCAACATGCCCCCTGACCGAAATAGAAAAGGAGAAGAACGGAGGGACCATGTCTCCTTCACGTGACATTCCTACCAAAGGTGATGGCACAGAATATCGCGTGACTGTGAGTGTTGGTCACCTGAAGAATGGGGAAGGCGGACACGATTTGCGAAATAACTTTCTCCTAGTCACAAGAGAAGGAGGTGAATACATTGTGCAACACTTGCAAGGTATTGATTCTTTGTTTGTTTTTCATTCCAAGAAGTATGTCTCTATTTATTGTGTATACAGTCTTACCTAAGATATCCGGCATGTCGGGACTAGCAGTCAGCCGCATAAGTGATATTTGCCGGATAAGCCAGGTATGCTCAAGCACGACACTTTCTCGAAAGTTGTGTTGGGGTATGCACAGGGCATTACCAATTTATCATTTCTTCAAAGATATGCATGATATTTGCATGTTTGATCACCCAAATGATGTGAAAATGAAAAGAATTTGGCATATGTATCCCAATTTAATTATTGCCTAAGATTTGCTAGAGTTTTTTTTTTTTTTTGTTATTGTTTAAGGGAATCTGCGTGCTTTTTTTTTTTACTTATTTTTTTGTCCAAGAATAGAGAGATAGAAAAAAAATGAAGGGCTGGATGAATGAGGGTGGACTGTATATGCATATACACTTATGCACATGCATGTATGTATGAATATCTATATACCTCTTTTGATGAATCCTTGATTCTGATTGGTCCAAAGCACAGTCAATAGTCTTTGCTATACTGCCAAGCAGCAGTCATCTAGTAGTTTTTCAAGATGCAGATAAGGGTATCTTGCATGCATATATATATTTGCGCATTGTTGAAATTGCAAACTGCGATTTGCAGGCATACCTACATTTTGTGCATTGTGAAATGATACTTAATGTAATTCTGTTTTCTCTGACTGGTTACATGATACAACTTCATTTCCATGCCTTAATTTAGCATGAATATCTTAAAATTAAGTGGGATGCGGTATGCAAAACAAATATCAACTGGTTTCTTTTGGATCGTGATTAAAATTATTTGTCCTTGGTGATTTCTCAACAGTGTTATGCCCCTCAACTTTGTCTCGGGCATGGCACTGTTGAGAAATTACCTCTGGGCATACAGTTTAAACCATGTCCTTCGAAGCAGTCCTCCTATATTATGTTATCATATCATATGTCCCAAACAAAAATTACAACGTGACCCTCCGCAATAATAACTTGAAAAATAGTGAATCAATACACATACAATGTCAGGGTATGAAACTATAACTTATTATCCACATCTTACAGAAAACCCCATTCAATTTGCTTCAGTGGTCACAGAGAAATGAGGATTTTTGTGAAGCATGTCAGGAATCCCTTCCTTCCAAGTTCTGTCCATTGTGTTCACACATTTTGCAGTTCCAGGAGCAGCCAAGTGCTAAACTTGGAAGAATCAGACCCACGACATGCTTTACAATGATCCTCATTTCTCTGTTACCACGTAACCAAATTGAATGGGGTTTTCTGCAAAATATAGCTAAGATGTTATATTCTATGACCCTGAAGTAGCATTTAGACAATTTAATCATATTGGAAGTTATCAATGCAAAATTCTGATTGTATTTTTTGGGAGGACATAAGGTATATTTAAATGTACAAGTAGATATACATGAAGAGCAGAAAGCCGGACATCATATTTTGATGGATCATCTCACAATGGGAGGTATAGGAGGTGGTATAAAAAGGATGTGGGAGACCATACCTGGTATTTCAGTTCCTGGTTCAGACAACACAACTAAGTGTGGTGTTATTTTCATTCCCCCCCCCCCCCCCAGAAAAAAAAAGAAAGAAAAAAAGAAAGACATTACCCATAGTGATGATACACACTCTTAAATAACATGACGTCATTCAAAGACTTTTTCTACAAGTGTTCAAAAATAAAATGCCAATTTATGCTATGGAAATTAACATCACATTCTCCCCACACTCCGTTCCTCTCCCTCTCCACACCCCACCCCACCCCCCAAAAAAAGACTTGCCGGAAGTGCTATATTTAGCAACAAGGCAACGGCGACCACTTGTACATGTTACAAATCAACATTCATGAGAGTTAGAAAGTATCAACAAAGTAACCACATCTCATGCTGCTTATTTGAGACTACTTGAAACGCGCGCCTCTTGAAACATTCCACCGGTGGGTGATTTTGGACACAATGGCAGATGACAAGGAAAAAGAAAAGGAAAAAAAAAAAAACTTCCTTGGCTCACCATCAAAGAACTCTGCCTGTCGCTATATTTAGGTTTTGAAACTAGCATCCGGGTTTGAAGGGAAACATTTCCAGCGTCAGCTGGGATAGTTTAGGGGGTGAGCGGGGAGTGGTGGTTGGGGTCAGTAATGACGTTGCGTCCATGTTAAAGATTCTGTGCGTAGCTCACGATTCCATGTTCATTGCAATTAGCAATACTTGACAAAGCACAAAATGTATTCAAGGTCTTGATTTGACGAGGGAGGGGTGGGGGTGGGACTTTGAAGTCCATAAAGGAATCCTCAAAACTAAGAACTTTCCAAGTCATATGCTCAGGTGCGCCCCTCCACCACTGGTCACCCTCTTCAGGAGGGGTGTGGCCATCCCCCTCCGGCTCGCACCGGTCCCTGAACTGGCCGGGATGGAGGAGCGGGCAGAGGAGCGGTGAGGACTTCGAGAAGACTGCCTCTGTTTGGAGCTGTAGAGCTTCTTCAGGGCCTTGGTTGACTCTCTGAATTCGAAAAGACAATAATAGAATAGAATGCAGTTACTGAAAACATAGAAAGGGATTCACCAATTGTATGTGGTGTTCAAGACTGCTACTTGGGTCTTAGCATGCTATCCTACATTATCATTTTTAAGGAAATAAAGCGCTGAGTAAAGTTATGAACAGCTACCTTTGTTCATATTAAGAAAGAAGGGACACTCTATATCAAACACGACAAATTATATTGTCAGAAGAGGTCAGTAGAATATCATATGTGCTATAACATGAAAAATGCCCCCTGTGGACTGGCTGATAAATGTTATAAGTGGCATGCTGTGATTCTAGGCAAAGGTTTGGTTCAAGATTTAGAAAGATGTCTTTGGGCATATTGCCCTACACATTTTGTGTTTGTGTTTGTGTGTGTGTGTGTGTGCATAAGGTCATCATCATTCTTCAAAAGCGACCTTGGAAAATAGATGGTGACACCCCATCATTTTGTAAGATCACTTCACGAATCTTGAGGTGCCTTACCGTGAGAGTGCCCCCTCTGTTCTCTCCAGGTTGCGCAGGGCCTTGGTGACCTTGGCGTTGGTCAGGCCGAGGTCAGCCAGGGTGCGGATGACCTGGATCCTGATGTACTCGCAGGAGTCCAGCTCCAGCATCTCCAGGAGTGTCCTCTGGATCCTCTCCGACTTCATCCCAACCACACCCTACGAAATTGCATGACAAAGATCTATGAAAACATGTCCTTTGGCATAAAACATTACCAATTCCACCAGCATTCATACACTTCACTATCATGCAATGCTCGTTAACACAGGCTGTTTGCTTCCATGTCACACTGTATACGCCACATATTTAGCGAGTCTAATTTTTCGCGAATTGAGACTTCACAACAGTTTTGCGAGTGGTTAAATGCACGTTTGTGGAGTAAGCACTGAACAGAGAAATGTATGCGGGCATGTCACATTTATGGCAGGATTATCTAATGATTTTAAATTCGTGAACTGCACCCGACTCACGAAACTCATGAAAATAAAAAACCTCATGAAATACATGTATTTGGCGTATACAGTAATTGAAGTTTGCTGGTCACATCTTCTCTGACCCTCATCCAAGCACACCTTTAAAAAAAACTGTGCCACAAATGAACAGGTCTTCCGAAGAAATATACATCCTCTCTTTCCTACTGTGGAACAGATAATTTAAAATCTTGTATTTACAAACTTGTACTACACTTGTATGCTTCCATTCCATAAATAAAATCTGCCTGTCTTAATAGCAAGAAGCCTCTCAAAATATCTTGCCACAAATGTACAGGTCTTTAGGAGAAGCATACTAATATTCTTTTTTTTTTCCCCCATCACTAATTCCACAAGAACCCACATAATACACACTCATACATAAAAAGAGAAGAAAACAAAAAACTGCACATGCTGCAATCTTACATTCTGTGAAGAAACTTACATGCAGTACTAAGTACAACTGACATGAAAATATTCATAAAGCACTATCACACAGTTATTTTGTAAGCTATCACAACAATGTTAATTATGGAAGAAGCGTATAAACATGCAAAAATATCCATTTAAAAATAAGCCTAGGATATTATTAGCACATTAAGCCCTTGATGATCATGTACTTGACTCTGGTATTCATCACCAAATTCCCTCAAACAGCTGCCTTTTCCGACTTACTTTAATAGAAGTTAAAAGAAAAGTTATTGAGTCAATATGTAATGAAGCAAAAATCTATTTAGACTTACATGATTTCTTTTTCTATGTATTGGGTAATATACAAATATACCAGGTCTAAGAGGTTCTGGTTGAAAATATGTGCATGAGGTGATTTCACCCCTCAGAAAATAGTGCTATTGAAGGCATGTAGTTTAACACGTAGATGCAGTGCATTTGGTGGAAAACTGTACTGTGACACGATGTCTCATGCACTAAAATATGCACTTGTGACAAGGGTGGTGCATGTGAGCTTAGCAAATGTTGCCATGGCAGCCTGATATAGCTTTTTCTTTTTACTATTTCCCTTGGGAAACAGTTGGACTAGGATTTTCATGGAGAAATATGCTTTGTCACTTTCAATGCCCTCGACCAATCAGAGGACAAGAAATTTGTCAGGGATATAATAGTATCTATTCTTTTATACATTTTAAGCTTGAGCTTGATACTGATAGAAAGGATTTTCAAATACATCATTAGGGCCAAACTACCCCTGCCCTTTCCCCAGTCCCCCTCCCCAACAACACACATGCACCTGCACCTCTTTAATCCAGTTTACAAGTAAATAAATACCAATAAATGAAATGAAATTAAAGAATGCATCTTACTCAATATTTCATATTTCTTTCAATCAAAAATAATTTTGAATTCATGCCATCTAAAATTTTATTTCAATTTCATAAATGATTTCATTTCATGCCCATTGCTTATCATTTCAAATTTATCTATTTTTCCTTGTTATTCTGAATGCTATTCATTTTATATTTCATTTCACGCCATATTTTTTTTTCAGAATTTAAATAACAAATGCTACTGGAGTATTACTTGTCTCCTCTGCTTTGTTTTAGTACCACTCTCTGATATCATACTGAAACAAGCTTCATGAAGTTCTACCCAAAACTCCATCTTTCACTGGGTCAAACAATATCTTAGAAGCAGTCACTATCAGTGCTTGTACATAATTTTGGGTCGACATATACAGAATATTAGCACTGTAGCAGTGCGACTAAAGGGTAAATAGATGTTGGATTCTTTTTTTTTTTTCCTTTAAATATCTATTTTCTTCTGATTACACAGAAACTGATGAAACAGATTAAAGTATAGGTTGAAATATAAACATAATTATACACTTGCATCACCATGTTACCATAAAAATATCAAGAGATGACTGAAATATTCTCTCATCTTTCTACAGATACAAATAATCGGCTACTTCATTTCAATTTAATTCAAACTTTGCCTGCAGAAATCCCCAAATAGCTCACATGTGACAACTCAAGTTCTCGTGGACTTCAAGAAAACTTAAGTTCACGAGGGAATGAGTTCAGAAAATCTCCCCTCACCTTCACAAAAGGTCTAGAAAAGAGGGCGTTCAAGGACTCGAATGTAACGAATCCTCATACGTCACACATACTGTCGTACGATGTTCTCAATAATGGAATCTGTAGCGATATATTACATTGAAGCACTTTCATTCCAACACACTTTTCAATAAGACATTGCTGTGGACTGGTTACAACATCACAAATCTATTAACAGAACACTTGACATGACAAATGAATGCCAATGCTATTTTTGGAGCACGCGGGGACAAGACTTTTTCACCCGGCAGCAAAAATTTCGCAAGAGCAATATTATTTATGGTCACCTTGTGAGCCACGTTGCGCAATTTGTGGAATGAACAAAGGCAAGAACTGCTGGCTTCCCGCTTTCCTCCTCGCCACCTCTTACTGTCCATGGTTCCACAGAACCAAAGAGGAAGAATGAGGCCTTAACAGCAGACAGCACACTGCGCGTAAGAAAATCAGAAAATTGATCTACAAAACCCTTCTCATTTTCTGTTTCGAAGATTGCTCTCTCCACTACGAACATATCTTTCTCGTTCATCTCTCTCCAGTCTGCTAAATACAATAAAATAAAAAGTAATAAACAAAGAATACAGATATACAGTATTTCCAAAGTGCCATCTGTAGTGACTGTGATTTCCAACAGCAGGTCTTACACAAACAGCGATGTCTGTGCTATGTCAGCGTGCATACATAAACGAGACAAAAGACAACAGCATAAAAAGAAAATGCTCGCACACATACATAAAATTTTGAAATGAAAAAAAGAATCATCTTCAAACATTTTTTTTTGTAATGTATCCGAAACACTAAAGTTGATGATATTGTGTAACAGTTTTTTCCAGTTTATAAATCTAAGCTGAACAATTCTGCACACACGGGAACAAGATTTTTTTCACCCCACAGCAGAAATTTCGCAAGAGCATCATACATTATTTATGGTCACCTCGTGAGCGACGTTGCTACAGATTCCATTATTGTGAACATCGTACAACATTATGTGTGACGTATGCGGATTTGTTACATTCGAGTCCTGGAACGCTCTATTTTCTAGACCTATTGTGAAGGTGAGGGGAGATTTTCTGAACTCATTCCCTCGGGAACTGAAGTATTCTTGAAGTCCATGGGAACTTGAGTTGTCACATGTGAGCTATTTGGGGATTTCTGCAGGCAAATTTTGAATTGAGCAGAAAAGAAGCAGCTAATGATTTGATGCTGTGTAAAATGGTAGCTAGCTGTTCAGAAATTATGGTTGCATATGATATCTAAATACTTCAATAAGTGAAGTATCTATGAGAAACTGCTGGATGTACCATAGTAACTTCTCTCTATAGATAGCAGTGTTATGATAAATTACTTAGTGAACAGCCAATTCGCGTGGTTATTTCGGTCATAGATATCTTGATAGTAACAACACAAGTATCAAAACTTTGGTATACAACTGTACTTGATTTTTTTCTTCATTCATTTGAACGTCATGACATAGATTGATCAGCAAAATTTGAGTTGTACGTTTTGAAACTGAACCGTTGCAATCTTAAGCAGCATATTACAGCGATGCAATCATCACGATGCAGTATTTGTTGTGTTTGATAAATTCATGGCAAAATGTGAACTGTTCACCTTTGTCACTTCCTCTTTCTATCCTACTTGAAAAAAAAAAAGGATTTTCATCTCATGCCTTCCTCCTCCATAGAATACCTGCAGCACCACCACTGCTTACTTTTCATGTATTTTGAATATCATAAGGAAAATAGACTTGCTGTATTTATTTCTTATACTCTTGTATTATGCATGTTTTGTTTTGTTTTGTTTTTTACTATTCACTTGTAATGTCCCCTTAAAAATCCCAAATATACAATAATAATAATAATAATAATAATAATAATAATAATAATAATGATAATAATAATAATAATAATAATAATAATAATAATAATAATAATAATAATAATGATAATAATAATAATAATAATAATAATAATAATAATAATAATAATAATAATAATAATAATAATAATGATAATAATGATAATAATAATAATAATAATAATAATAATAATAATAATAATAATAATAATAATAATGATAATAATGATAATAATAATAATAATAATAATTTACCATACATGGTCTAGTTTATAAATTAAGTTATAAAGGACTCTATTTTGAGTGATTTCTCTACATTCCATGTGTTTGCTTGCTTCTTTTCTGCATTTTTCTTTATTCAAAAATGAACACAAATATAATGAAATGATTTCAAACTGATGTAAATAAACATAACTTTAAAGCAATAATCACCTGACATTTGTTGGTAACTTCATTAGTCTATCAATTTCAAGATACTTTATACAATATCATGAGTTGATTTTTAACAAAACTGTTTAATCCTCCACAACACACTACACATATCTCATCAAAAGCACTTGTATTTCCTTCTCTTACACCAGTGCTTAATAACTTCATGATTTAGTACAAACTAGGAAAACAAAGATGACCCACGAGTACCTTATGGCTTGAAGTGATGTTCTATTAGTATTTGGAATTTGACAACACTGATTAGGAACAGTAGATTTTATTTTAAACCTAAACAGGAGATAATTTTGCTTCTCAAATTTGATAAGCAATTTGATCAATAGGAAAATACTTATATCAAAGTTCTGTACTGCCCTATGTAAAAAAAGAAAAAAAGAAAAAAAAAAACCCTGCTATACACAAGACATTTTATATAGCAGTCATATAAGAAATGCATAGCAAATTGTGATGCCATACTAGGAAAATGATTCCCTACTGAATTTGCACACACACACAAAAAAAAAACACCACCTAACAAAACAAAACAAAACAAAAACCCAAGCTTAGAAACTCTACACAAGAAGTGGGATATGAAATGGGACAAACATGTTCAAACTTTGAAATTTTCCATTTCATATTGCACTGCAATACAGTTTTCTAACAGCGATTCACACTTTGCCTCTATTTTTTCACAGAACACAATAATCTTGTCAGAGTGACATAAAAATGGTATGAGATTTGATTTTAAAACTGTGTATATATCATTTATTGGTAATGATGTAATAATGTGATTCATCCAGAAGCCATGAGCTTTCGTTCATTGTTCTACTGAAAACTAATATAGAGTTGACTTGAATTGAGTTGGAGTTCTATGATCACCCTTTTGTAGTAGGAAAAATGCAGTCATGTTTCATATCCGCCTTAATCTATTTCTTTGTACGCTTAAATATTTCATGAGGTTCTTTATATATTTGCGAATTTTGCAAGTTGGGTGCTACTTGAGAATTCAAAAGCACGCAAAAATATCAACTCTGATCACGACATGAGTATGACGTGCATGCATACATTCCTCCGTTAGTCCTGTACTCCACAATTGCAAATTTAACCACTAACAAAATAGTTGGGAATTCCCGATTTGCATGGCGTATACAGTTTTGTATTCATCACTAAAGTGATACTACATCTCTGAAGTAGCTGCAATGGCTGCACTTAACTTCCTTGGTACAGAAGAAAGGAAAAATATCATATACAACAGTCCCTCACACATATCCGAACACCAGGTAAAATGAGTTATTACTGGATTAGGGGCGACAGTGTGGCTTTTGGTAAAACAAAGTTGTGATACACACAAGTGCGCACACACAGACATACTTCACTTACAGCTCATGTGTAAAACAATGTACAAGTGTACATATATCATCCACCAACCTACTCGTCTACCATTTACACACACGGTACTTACCTACATACATTCAAATGTAAAAGGGCCACTGAGACATGTTGACCTATATATAATCATTCTGTATACACACATACATACACACATACATACATTCCAACATACATATGCACATACATAAAAAGATACATATATATGTGTATATATATATATATATATATATATATATATATATATATATATACATACATACATACATTCATACATATGTACACAAACATACACACATGTACATACGCACATCAATGCATAGATACATGTACACATGTGTTTATATGTACATACATGCATATATAATCACATTTATCATTATCTACATAATTGTATCTGCATGTATTGACATTATGCCCATGACATACATCTTAGACAACATATTTCATCCATTCTGTCAATCTTTACCCAGGTGTATGAATGGATATCTACCAATGTCATGGAAATAATAATGACAATGCCTTGTAGGAGACTAGCAGAAATGTCAAAGAGGCCACCTTGGGTAGATAAGACAATAATCATCATTACTGTATCATATTCTTTAACTCCTTCTGTGCTGCTGAGTCCAATGTGCATAAACTTCACACACACATCTATGGACAGGAAATTAAAATGGTATGCAGAGGGTTAAAAGAAGGTTTAAACAGCCATCAAATCTACACTGGTCATGGATTTCTCCAACTCACCACGGCCAGCACCCCATGGGCTCTCTCATCATCATCCTCATGGAACAGTCTCTTCTCCACCAGCTCCAGCAGTTTCTCCCGCATCCCGAGGGAGGTCATCGTCGTGGCGATCTCGCCCCTCACCTCCTACATGCATCATGGTGCAGATAGAGAAAAAATGATGATGCAGTTTTCATTCAAGAAACAGGGAAGAAAAACAAACTTCAGACACACTAGCTTCGAGAGACTGGGATTTGTACGAGAAAATTACGTGCAGCTTTAAGCATTGATGCCATTCCTCTATTTGACACATTGTAGGGGAGGAATGTGCTAGGGTGTGAAGAGCTCCCTCTTGAGTCCATAATTGTGCAACTGCAAGCAGGTTTCGTGAGCTAAGCTAGATGTGACATGGTCATGAAAGGTGTGTAGCTGATTGTTCTACCTCACCAAAGAAACAATGTTTTTTTTTTTCTTTTTTTCTCAAATGTTCTTTATGATCATTTGGGGTTCCTCCACACAACAATGATAACAAAAACAATAGTAATAATACAGCAACAACAGGTTTGATTTGACCTCAAACTTCTTTTACTCTCACTCCATATTGCATTGACAGTTGACAACAAAGATTGGGATTTGGAGGTGAAAGACTTCTCCAGAGCTTATTTTTTTCCCCCCATCAAATCCTCTATAAGCTGGCTATTTCAGATGCCAGCACCATTACTTTTATAGTCTACAGACAAATGTCTCTCAAGGAGCTATATACATGTATGTGTAGTCACTGTAGGAAAATAACCAAATGAAGAGTTTAAATGCAAAAACAGATATATCCATTTTGGAAAACAAAGAAAATATTTGAAATACATGTGATAAATTTGATAGCTTTGTAAATTTTTCTTTTTATGTAACAAATGCAGTATCATTATTCAATTCAACTAATGCTTGCCATTTGAAAAAACTAGCCAAATTTGTCAGAATTATTATGTTTCAGTTCTCTTCAATACCAAAGAAGAAAGACAGTATTTTTGTGGAAAGTAAAGTAGATGTGAATGTTTGTACATGTAGTGGTAGAGTAGTTAAACGTCCTTTACGCCTTGTTTTGTAAACATATTTATTCATATATCTGTTATTTTCACATGTACATGTACATTATCACTTATATTTTTGTATTCATATATTGTAAATATGTTTGTACTCTCATACCCCGAGAGGGGGTCGATAGAGTCAATAAAATCTAATTTTTAAATCTAAATCTAAATCTACATCATTTATTTATTTTCTTATTTGATGATGACCTCCCCCCCCCAAAAAAAAAAAGAAAAAAGAAAAAAGAAAAAAAGAAGAAAATGCTGGTAGTTTATCTTATTTTGCATTCACACTCCTCATACTTAACCGCTGTCATATTTTTCTTTGCCTTTGACATGATACAAATTCAGTGACAGATTGGCAGGTTAAAGGTCACTCACCCTACTCGGGTCATCATACAGCCTCTTGTCCAGAATTGTAAACATATTCTGTGCTTCAGCCTCCGTTGCGATGCACTTTGGACCTGTGTCAGCCATGATGGCATAAAAGAACATATTTTCTTGATGCACCATTTGATGTGATACATAAAACATCACAAACAAATTCTCATCATCACTGCATTTGATGACAAGATATCACTCTGGATAGGTCTGAAGACAACAATATCATTTGTAGATCAAGTTACCATGCAATTATCATTCATTAATCTTTTATTTTCAATGCAACAACTGACATGATTTTCAGGCAAGACTTGTGATATACATGGGTGCATACTCGTCAATAGCAAACTTGACAGTATGTAAGAATTCATTTTCAAAAAAGAAAACACCACAGTCTAAATTCTGAATATTTGAAGAGGCATTATGCAGCATTTTTATGTGGTCTGTTTGTGTGTTCACTTTAATCATTTAACTCTTTGGGAAATTTCAGGCCCTGGATTTAGAGACTGGAAAAGGCTCCAACAATAGGCCACTGTCTTTACTTATTTCAAAAACCATGAACACGAAACACATTTGATTTTTCCACTTGTGTTGAAAAAAAAAGAAGAAGGAAAGACCATGGAAACCTCATTTTGACTGATGGCTCCTTAAACAAGTTTATATATGCAATGATTTGAACACCTGTGTGTGTTTCAATTTCACTGGAAAAAGTGTACACTTTATTCTGAAAGAGATTAAGTAAGGACACCTTTGCAACAAAAAATAATACAGTGAAATACACAGGCTAGTCACAATCTAAAATGTTTTGCATCTAAACTTAGAAAAAAAAATGACACATATTACTCATATACCTACACATGAGGAAACATAAAAAATTAAGTGGCAGTTTGGAATACTATCCACAAAGAGTTAACATTTTCACAGTGACACAGAAAGAAGGAGAAGGAAAAGAAAAAATAAGAAGAAAAGAAGGAGGAGGAGGAAGAGGAGGAGGAGAAGAACAAGAAGCAGAGGAAGAAGAAAAGGAAAAGGAGAGGTCAGATGCTAGACTGACCTATGTAGACCAGGAGTTTTGCAGCGGCAGCCCGGTACTTCCAGGCTGCAGAGAACTGGAGCTGATGGAGGACCATCTGAACCACTGCTGGCTCCGAGGCATGCATCTGACGGACCAGGATCTCAAGGGACTAGTAGAAGGAGAAGGCATGGAACATGACGTCAGGGGGTGTTTCACAAAGAATTTAAGTCAAACTTAAAATTTAAGATTGACCAAAAATTATGGTATGCTGTGTGTGTCTTCAATGTTGCTCAACTTTCCAATGAAAATGAAGATTTTGGAGACTTTTTTCATGTAGCCACTGGTAATACAAGATAATTAAATGACAATGGAATTATTCTGTAAACATTAATGATAATTTGAAATGAGTAGTGATTAGGCTAATGAAATTGAATAGAGAAACCAGTGGCATACTATTATTTTTAGTCAATCTTAAATTAAGTTCGACTTCATGAAACATTCCCCAGGGCTGTTTGAATTATCTTCTTCTTTTTTTTTTCCATCTCAATATAGTAATGACTGATGATGTCACAGTCTTTTGTTATAGCTTGAAATGCAAACAGGTGTGAACATAGTTAACAACAATAGAATACCAGGTGCTGATATGGGTTGGAACCAGGTGTAAACATGGCTAGTAACAATAGAATACCAGGTGATGATATGGGTTGGAACCAGGTGCGAGCATTGTCAACAACAATAGAATACCAGGTGATGATATAGGTTGGAACCAGGTGCAAGCATGGTTAGCAACAATAATGTTTACAGAAAGTTTGGCCAAGTGAGGTTGTTTACAACCAGTTTCCCTGGTGATGAATGGCTGTGACATTACACTTTGGTATTCTATTGAAATCTCTTTATTTTTTCTCTTCCCTTTAGTTCATATGTGTGACAACAGAAATCTCTTCAAGAAGCTGAATTTGAAGAACAATCTACATCTCACAACTTCTAGGGTATTTTTCTTTTTTTGTGTGTGAGTTAACAGAGCAGGTCTAAACTGTCAAAATTATTCACAGCATGGCAAATTTGACAATGAAACTTGACAATGAAAATTTCTGTCTCAAACAAAGGGCAGGTTAGCTATGCACATACATTATCAGAAAAGTCCTGAATGCAAATATGACTGTGGAACTTTATTACAGTAGAATGACAAACACAATAATAAGGCAACAATTGTATTTTTTGCCCTTGAAAATTTTGCTGTTTGGTGACGTCTTTCTTGAAAACATGAAAATTACACATGAATTTCTTATTGCAACATCAAGAACTGTAGTCATGTAATGAGCATGCAGCATTAGAAATGAAATACAAAGACACATGTAGAAAAAACAACATCAAGGCATACATTGTATCATCATGTGTTTCAAGAAAATTATATATTCTTAATTCCAACTGCCAACACAGGCAGTCATGGACATATCCTCCCCAACCTTTCCATAAAGAGATGCAATTATTCTTACACCTTTGATCTGGTTAATGATAAGTTAGCAAGTGATATTTCTATTCATGTTGATTGTTGCTGTCTTAGTATGTATTCTTCATACCTTGAAGTAAACTTATTATTCTTTCACAGTTTTATCGATCATTATGAATATATGTGCATGTGTATATGATCGTTATGTATTGTTTTAATGTATTAATGATACTTTATAAAATTTTGTACACACAACGGCATGTCACTCTGCAATTCAGCCACTTGGCTACAATGGCAGTACTGTGAATCAACCAGATTGAAATTGAAATAATGTGTTCATCAATCAATTGAACAGTAAGCAAAATACATTTAGGCTACAATCACTATGACCCCAGGTTCTCGAGACTAGCTGCCTGGCTGGCAGAGCCCCACTCACCCTGGCAGTGACGTTGATGTCCTTGCTACTCAGGATCCCCATGAGTTTCTCCTTGGCCAACTTGTCCTGCACGCACATGCAGCCCAGGCACACGGCGCAGTCGAAGCCCAGGTCGCCGGTGTCACTGCCTGCGCACAGCTTCTTCAGGATGGCAATCAGAGCCTTGATGTGAGGATTACTCTGGAAAAAGGGGTACACAAAGAGGAAAATAAAATATTGTTAAAGGTCTCAACAGAGATGTAACAAAAAAAGCATGACAAATAATTCCATCTATGGTAAAGGAAAAGAAGAAGAAAAAAATAAGCAGAAGTTGAAGACTATTATAATGATACTGATGATGGTGATAATAATGATGATGACAATACTAATACTAATACTACTACATTACTACTACTACTACTGATAGTAATATTAATAATGATAATAATAATCATCATCATCATCAAAAATAAAAATTAACAGTAATAATAACACAAAAACAACACCAATGATGAGGAGAAGAAGAAGAAGAAGAAGGAAACGCAGTACAAACAAATATCACCATACCTTGTTGAGCAAGGCATTGCCTCTGGCCTTGATCATACTCTCGACGAGATCCCTCTTAGCCTGATAGCTCCCTTTCCTCATGTACTGGACAATCAGGCTGACCACAGGGTCTGTCCACTCGCCGATGGACATCAGGGATCTGGCAGCCTCAAACTTGACCCTGGTGTCCTCATCGTTAGCAAGCTGGACAGTAAAGGGGGAAGAGACGTTTTATTTTGTTTAATTTTTTTTTTTCACATGGAAATCCTCAGACGAATAAATACATACAGATATAGGACTCAAAAAGAATCTCACAATCAGTTTATGACCGCAACAAAGATATGCCAGCGTCTTGTATGAGACCAGATTTAAAAACAAACAAACATAGTAGACATAACATTACTATAGCAGGGCTCCACACTAACTTTTATTTTTGGTGGCCCAAAGGCAAACATCCGACCTTTTTTGGTGGCCCGATCAGGCCACCAAATTCTTCATTTCTGAAACTTTGGCGGCCCAACGTGCATTTTTGGTGGCCCTGGGCCACCGGGCCACCGTTAGTGTCGAGCCCTGACTCAGGGTTCATACTCTTTCTCATGAATTAAATTCCATAACTTTCCATTACCTTTTCACCCAGAATTCCATGACTTTTCCATGACTTTCATCATTTTTTTTTTTCAAACACATTAGACTGAAAATCTGATCTCAAATCAAAGCGAAGCAACTAGACTAGGAAATACATACACATCTCACACAAACAGAAGATAAACTTCTATAATTTTCGCAATTCCATGACTTTCCATGACCTTTTGATGGAAATATAAGTTTTTCATGACTTTCAAGGCCTGGAAAAAGACTAGGCCAAATTCCATGACTTTCCAGGTTTTCCATGACCTGTATGAACCCTGTGACTATAGAGACAAAAGTGATCCAATTTCTCTTCGAGAAAAGAGTTTGAAGATATCACTTGCATTCAAGGAATGACTTATACTTGGAAAACATGGAAACATACATAATATGGACAAACAATTTGATTAACACACTTTGATGGCAACCTCCACCCCAAATGATTCTTGGAAGAAAAATAAGGGATATACTATGAAATCAATGTAATTCAAGAGAAAGATCAGCCTTACCCTGAATGATAGAGCCTCTATGACTAAAGGGTCAACTACATCCAGCTCCCCCAAGTGCTGTAGGAAAAGAAAATATTATATACATGTGTAGATTGGTACATTTGAAGACAAACAACAACAAACAAAACAAAACAAAGCAAAACAAATCTGATTTTATATGGCCTTTTTTCTGCCCTCAAGAGGTGAAGTGTATAACCTCTCGTTTTCTCTTGATGAGCAAGAATCACTGAAAAAGGAATCACAAGACAAAATCAAATGTAAGGTTGACTTAGTCTAGCCTTTTTTCTATATACACTGTATCTAGACACCTTCTTCCTGAAGGTTAATCTCATTCCAATAGTAGTTTGGTTGTTTTTTTTTTTTTTTTTTTTTTTTTGTTGTTTTTTTTTTTCCATGGAAGTTGACATCATGCTACAGACATAAAACTACCACAGAATAAAAAAAAAAGAAGAAACAAATGACTACATGCCAGGTCTGCTAGCCTCTGCATACCAAAAATATCCACACAATTTTTTTTCTTTTTTTTTTGAATAAAAGAAAACAATCATACATACAATGCACATACTACCAAGTAGTTGGCATCACTGCTAGACCCTACTAAAGAAATAAGACTCTCTTTGTTCTACAGCCAACAACATATTTGTGACTCATGACACTATTCTCTCTACCTCTAGATACTCACCCGTGCTGCATCGCATCTCTCGGTCACACGATCAGAATTCAGCATTCCAAGAACAAACTAGATAGACATATATCAGGGAGCAAACAAAATATGGAAAAGGAATGAGGAAGAGAAGGAGGCAGATTGACTGAATAAGAGAGAGGCTTTGATTGTCATTTGTACATTAAGCATACATTTTCTAATGCCTCGATATGAAATAATGTTTCAAATACCTATAAATATAAATTTCTTTCCATAAAATCTTGAAATATCATAAGCTACTTTCAATGCTTCAATATTATATAAAACATAAATCAAAAGAACAGAAAAGATGCCTGTCCGGTGATTAGGAGGTCATAGGGACAAATCCTGCTCGAGTATGCACGTCCACGATTTTTATTGTGGCTACGACTAAACACTGATCAATTTGGTGCTTATCTACAGCGATGTAGGACAATTTGTCGATCAGTTGCAATGAATAAAAACGAAAAAAACAAACAAACAAAAAAAACAATTACATATGAACACCAAAGGGTTAAAATGAAATTGCCAAAATGCTTACAAAGGAGAGTAAAATATAATAATAGGTAGGTCATACTTGATGGTTTACTTAAGATTGACTATCTCCCAGAAAGAGTGCCTCTTCTAGACTGAAATTTTTCTCACCTCAACTCTTCTCCACCTTGGCTCATCTTTCTCCAAGACTTTACCCTTTCCTCCGTGTTCTGTGAATGCATTGAAGACATAAAAGACATCAGTACAGGTGAATGTGTGGCCCATATTCTGTGCACATAATGTCACAATCAAAAGTTTACAGAGCAATATATATTGTGCAAGTAATTTATAGTTGCTTCACCTTTGCTTCTTTCATCTTATTCAATAAATTTCTCCTTTCCCCCTCTGAATTTTGCACCAGTAATTTCTCTGTTTTCAAGTGTTTTCTGCACATTAACTCTCCACAGATTTTCACAGGGGATCACTGTCATATTCCACAAGATACATATTCCACATTATATACCATATTGCATACAACTTATGCAAGTGTAAAGCTTTGATGGTAGAATACATTCCATTTTTTAATCCATCTTTAGCTGCGCACCATACCTGATATACCAATACGTATGCCATATATTTTGTGATCATTCTATTTTCCAAAAATTTTTGCCAGCTGACCAATATTCATGAAGTGAACAACTCACAAAATACTACAGGTATTACCTCCCTTCATACACGGTAATGAAATTATGTCACCTCAAAGCTGGGAAATCACCACCTCTTTTTTTGAATAGGGATACCCTACTTATTTCTGCATTCCTTGCAGTGGACTTCGATGGCAAAATTATCATGCTTGCAAAATATAAAGTGTATACACTACAGCAAACAAACTTGTGTAATGTTGACTGAATAGAAACACTCAATCGAAGTGACTTTTCTAAAAGATAGTGGTTTGCACAAGTCCAAATATGTGGTGGTTCCTATGAGTTTGTTTAGAGCATGGGGGCTTGTACAAAGGTGGTGTGAATGCCGGCATTCACCCTGCAACAGGTATACTCACTGGATCCCATGAAGGCAGTGATTTGAGCTGTTGCCATGGCATTGCAAACGTTCTTCCATTTCCTCCTGGGGGTATAGGAAGAATAGCATTTGGTTAACATATATGCTGGCACAACCATTTTCAATATAGCACAGAAGATTGCGGTCATTTTCATTTAACAATACAAACCAAAAAACAAGAACCCATAAAATGCAAAACTGCACAAACACATCATGTGTGTATATGATATTCTGAAATCACTGCCATATTTTGGCTATACATGAAATATTACAGCATGAAAAAAAAAAATGTTCTCTCATGTTATACGATATCAAACTGTTGCATACAACAATTGACATTTTAAATGGACATTGACTACATTCAAAAGTGTTGGCCTTTATTCCAAATGTGAGTTATTTGCTGGTCCCAACTTCAGCAAGTATTTGTATCAGTTCTTTTTTTTTTTTTTTTTTGGTGAAATCCTAATTTTAACTAATGAGACATTTCCCAAGTTTTGATCTATTATCTGGTGGTTTGCTTGATATCTTTAGATGCAAGCGAACCCACTAGAGAACCACTTTGCAAACACCAATTTTACTGTGGCAGATGCCAGTTTGGTTAATGTAAATGCACGAACCTGAGCCACCTATGTACCAATGGAAGATGTCAGTTAATGCCTTTTGGAAATATTCTGTTTTATGTGCCATGTCTTTTTTCCTCCCTGAAATCCTGTTACCATGGATAGTAGTAGGCAAGAGACTTTATGAGACAACTCACAATTTGAGACCGCCGGGAGCTGGTTTGACCTTCATGGCACTCTGACAACTTTTTCGCCGGTTGCTCTCCTTCCGCTTGTACACCAGGAGGTTGGTCTCCTTGGCGACATTCATCTGGTTGACGATGCGGAGGGTGCGTTCCGTCTTCTGTGGCTTGTCTGGGTTCCAGTTGCTGGATGTCCGTGGGTAGAACTTTTCATGGTTCTGATTAAGACAACAATAAATAAAATCAAAACTCTACCTTTGGAACATGTACACTTTGAGTAAATGGTGCTAACATTCCCAAGTGGATCTCACTGTGCAACATTTTGCATTCTGTCACAACTTTGCACAAAAACTGGGCCCCATTTTATAGAAAGATATAATTGATTGTAAGTTCCCTTACCACACAAGCTGCCATAGACTTATGATAGAAATCAACTATATAATCAATTATAACTCTTCATAAAACAGGGCCCAGGTATTCTTCATAGGTAAACGTATATATGCATAATCATGGTACATTTCATTGGTTGAATTCCATTTGTAATAAAACATAGAATTACTGTCAGACACCTTTGTAAAGAGGAAAGGGGACATGGAATTTGTTTTGTCTGTTCTGAAACAAAAGGATGAGTAACACTTTGCAAATTCTATGGAGTTATGTCCCTCTGCCTCTACATTGGAGTTATGAACAAGTTAAATTTCATTCTATGAGCAAATATATGAGTTGACCATCTTGAAATATCATTTCACTCATTCAGTTTGAGTTCCTGCACACCATCATTCAACCTCAGCACAAGAGCATACAAGCTTAGCTTTTCAGTGGTACATTCTTTTCCATTGTTATGATTACTCATTTTTTTTGTTACCATGGCAAAATGTGCATTGTTCCTGTTTTTGTTTTTGTTTTTTGCTGTAATAACATTTGTGCAAATATTTTATATTGTGTTCATTGAACTGTCCTTCCAAGTTGGATGAAAGTCAAATTGACACGTGTACTGCTTTGTATCATGTATTTTTCTTCAATGGAAATAAATAAACTATTGAATATGGAATACTGAATACTTTGAATTAGTGAGTAAGTGCATTGTGCTAGTCATAGATCATAAAGTGAATAGGCACAGATAAAAGATGTAAGAACTTGGAAAAAAAAAAAGAGAACAGTATGTGTGAGAATCATCAAAATGCATGAATGACATCTTGAGAAGGGACAAAATACTTTATGCCTGAGGAAGAAAAAGAGAACAGACACTCACAGTCCTGGTGAGGGGGAGCACTGCTGGGGGAGGGACTGGTTTGGGGTGGTACACCAGGTGGGGTGCATTGGAGCTGATAGCAGTCCGGGGCGGGCTGGCAAAGGGCATCGGAAGGGGCTCCTCGAACTCCGTCAAGGATTTGGCCACCGATCGCGCCCTGGCCAGGGACATCCTGGTCTGTGGGCGGGTCTTATCGCCCTTGAGGGCAGAGCCTTTCTTTGACTCCACCTGAATCTGCATGGAAAGAAAAGAACAACTAACTGTATTCTGATGCTCCAAAAAAAAAAAATCAGCACAATATCAATAAAAAATATAGTAACAAATAAAAGTTTTCCTTGAAGAAAGGTATTCTCTCAATAAGAATGACAACCCACTTTGCTGAACAGGGTGTTCCACCCCAGGATGTGGAAATCAAATCAACTCAATTCAATTCAATTCAATTCAATTCAACTCAATTTAACTCAATTCATTTCAGTGTAATTCAAGTCAATCCAATTCATTTCATTTCATTTCATTTCATTTTATTATTTCATTTCATTTCATTTCATTTCATTTCATTTCATTTCATTTCATTTCATTTCATTTCATTTCTCTCCTCTGGGCACATTGTGTTCTAACCAGTATCAGCACATTAAAACTTGCATGATCATAACTTAAACACCTTTCATCAGTATATCAAAACTTACATTTATTCAGCTCAAGTTACACGCATACATACAATATATAAATTCATATCATTTTTCCTTCTATCTCCACTCTTCTGGCTCTATCTACCAATCTCTATACTTTGTCCTTTTCTGAATATCTCAATGATAAAATTATATTTTTACGATAAACAAGAAAACCTGAAAACAACGAGAAATTCCTCAAAATCAACTGCATCGAGAATAGATTACTGAATGTTTACATCCCTGCCCATCCCCAACAACTGTCAACAAATTTTCTGACAATTGGATGCATTGTTGCTATAACTCATATTATGTAATATGCATAGACATTAGAGTAATTTAATAGAATGAAAAGGGTGCAGAAGACACTTGCAAGTGTAGAAAATTTGACAGGAGTATCGGCTATGACAGGTCAGCGGCACTTGCTGACTTACCGGTACTGGAGACGGATGTGCTGTACCGATGGATCCTGGAATGTAACATGATCAACAGTTTACCAGAGATTATTACCCTGCTTATATTACATTGTTATTATTTTTCGTCATGAGATAAGAGTGGTGAGTTGAGGTGATGATGCCATCACCTCTCAAGTTTCTCATCAGGTTAAGTGTAGATTGCTGATGACCTTCCATGTCCTGATATGGATCTTAAAATGAGTGTACTTATCTATTTCCTTTGAGAAAAAAGTATGGATTGTATAGATGACTTTAATAGCAATGCTATCTTAAAATGAGGAAGTTGCAAAATCATTGACCAAAATTATTTTTCATGCCTTTCACGTACAAATCATTTGATGTGTCCTCAAAAACAGGTTCATGAAAATCCTTCTTGCTTTTTACAATTTAATACAAATACGGTTGTAATTGTTACATACTAAATTCACTGGAATATTGAACAACATCTCTCTATAAAGTACACCAATACCCCGAGTATTATGTTTGCTATGTTTGAAGAATATACTTGAGACATGCCCTCTGCAAAATAAGTTGTTTTTTTTGTCATTCCCATTTATATTTATTGGAGTTTAAATGTAAATTTTGAAGAGAATATAAAAAACAACAACCCAAAAACAACTTGAAATCGACTAGATGATCACCCAAATCTTTCAATCGAACAATCATGCTATCACTATTTCTTTCTCCAAATACGTCTTCTATAAACAATAGTGATATGCAATGTGTGCGTGAGATCAGCTAACTGATTGACATGGAATCTTGATATTATTCGTAAAAACATACGCGTATAGCTAGAATGCGCACACATCAGTACTGGCAATTACGGAGCGGAACTTAAACATGCGGAGCACAAGTGCCAAATTGTTGCAGAGATATGATCTGATTTATCATAACATATATACTTTCAGGGGTTATCACAGGAGAATTAAGGCAGGTTTTTTTTTTTTTTTTTTTTTTTTTTTTATTGTGTGTGTGTGTGTGTATTCTACATGTAGCTGTTATACACAAATTTGATTTCCAGAGTATTGGTACACTTTAAAGGAGAAGTCTGGAATTGATGAAGACAAGAAATGAAAGGATAAAGTACTCTCTCACCCTCAATTTGGCTGAGCAGAATCCCATCTCTGTCGGGTGACTTGATGGGGGATATGTCGGTAGACTTGGCTGCTGCATCCTCCATCTTTCCCCAGATATCATGGATCCTCTCCGCAATCTTCTCCAAAGCAACCTTCTGCTCATCCGCACAGAGAGAGATGAGATGGAGAGAAAGTATGAATATTCATCATTGCATAGCATGAATATTCATCCACGCAAAGCATGAATATTCATCTTTGTACATGAGCACGCAAATATATAAAAAAAAAAAAACCACCATGCTCACAGCACCACACAGCAAATCTGTCCTCAATCAACCCATTGATCCTCAGACTTCTTAACCCCTTCGAGGCCAAAGTCACAATTTGTGCACCAAGACAGCACGCAAGCTCTATGAAGCCATCTATGTACACTGTATATGTTTACAACTTTTTGCTTGCTTCTTTGACATATTTATGAGCTATAAAAAAAAGAAAAAGAAATCATCAAGGCATAAAGATCCAAAATCTTCAGAAATTGCTTTATATCATACTAAACACTCAAATCTGCAAAAGTCCTCTTCCAAAATTAGTCTGTGTTTTGGTGTCTGCTACTCGCATTAGTAGGCCTAACTCATCCCAAAGAGGAGACTGTTTGTAATGAAGAGGTTAGGGCAGAGCAAATTATTATGCAGTTTGAGTTATATTGTTGAACATAGTCATGTTGTTTGGGCAGACTTGTGGGAAATATGCTTTGCTTTGGAAAACAGAAATTATTAACAGATTCTTCAAATCTAAGCAAAGAAATATCAACAAATAAATGCCCATAGTACAGTCACATAAATGCAGCAATTTTCTTTGCAGGCAGACAGGAAACCACGCTTGTTGGTTTAATGACAGCCAAAAAGCAGTAAGCTTCCTGATTTTTCTTGATATTTATTGCAATCTATGTGCACTTTCATCATGTTGTTGATCATCTTTAAGATTGCTATCACTAAGTGCCAATTCTCCTGTAAGCTGCTGTCATGCAAGAATAATTAGGATGTTGATGACTAATAATTTAACATGTTATGTGAAAACATTTATAAACAGCTTCTGTTTATAATCTGGTCATCAGTTTTAATTGCTGTAGTTGCTCTCAGGTCTATTTTCACACAGTGAAACTGCTGATTTAGAGCCTCTTCAAAGTTGATGTATTCACAGAGCAGTAAAAAAAAAAAAAAAATCAGCAACATTTATGCCACTAGCATTGCCATTCGTTTCTTGTCAACACCATTTCTTGCTGTCAGATGTTGTTCCTTTGCTCTTTGAAAAGAAAATGATCATTAATGGGCACCCTAACAATAGCAAATAAAATGAACCAACTTTCCAAGCCCATAATTCAGAAAGAAAAGCAAGTAAGCACAAACATATTCACACTGCATAAAAAGCACAGTCACAGCAGAAGAACAAAAATGGTTTAAAATGTTTTTGAATGCAGCACAATTTGTATATCCTGATTTCATTGGATTTGTGAATTGAATCGAGAAAGGGACAAACTTCAAGCATTCATACATGCAAACATGGAGACAACTTGTTTTTTTTTTTCTGCTTTCCTTCCAAAGGCACACTTCAGTTGAGTAGTTTCTCATTAATTTTGCGATAAATACATGTGGTGTAAACATTTTGCAGCACATAAATGTACATACATTATTACATATATGGGAAGGTTCCTTTCCAAAAGGTACCAAATCCACTTTTGATGGTAAGGAGAAAAACCTGGATTTTTATCTCACATGCTCCACAGTGTTTTCATGTAATAATGTAATAATAGTAATGGGATAAGAATATATGCCAAGGAAAAATCTATGTGTCTACTCTGATTTTTTTAAAGAAATGATATTTCATTGGATATTGTGGATTTAGCATCTTCTGGAGCAACAACAACAGCAAAAATAAAATGCGTGGTAATGTACAACATGTAAATGTTGTTTTAGTGGTTACTTTCTGTGACTTTGTATATTTTCTGGGTTGATTTGTTATTTCTACATATTCTCCTCCTGTTTCACAAGCAATAATCAAGTACTCATGAATAATCATGATATGTGGGTCATCTGGACAGCTACACAGGCCCAAACAGGCCCCAATACGAGCTAGTCTAGCCTTACTCTGAGGTCAAAGTGTGGTCAAGTATGCACACAGCTTTCTGATTGGATCCTGATGGATTTAGCTCCTTTTGGAACAAAACAGGAAAAACATTTGTTAGCAACTTTTGGAACAAAACTGATTTTTCACAGTCTGATTTCTCCATTTTCTTGCAAGAATTTCAATACTTTGAAGACTTTTACTGTATGGGACTACTGAAAACTAATACATTTCTGTTGAAAGTCCAATCTGATGAAAATTGGACTTAGCATCTTTTGGAAAGGAAATCTTCATATGCAGAGTAATGTGATGGAACACATATACACTGTACACAATGTACTCATGGCACAAACTGTTGTAATAGAACTCTCAACAAATGCATGACATCACAGACAAAACAAAACAAAACAAACAAAACACGGTGTGCACTTACTCCTTCGATCTGCAGAGAGAATGTCAAAGGTCATGCGAAAGGGGCAGGCAATGAAAGAGAAAGAAAAAAGGCAATAAAGATGAGAGACATCATGCACATGCAAATGACTATACTAAATTGCTCCACATCTACACCGACTGAGCGACACAGTGCTATGACATAGTGATGACATTATAACTAAGAGAGGTGCATTCTAAAAGCTATTGAGGTTCATGAGAGTACTATTTTTTTTTGTGAGATTGCACAACAGTTACTGTTCATTTTCAAATAGCATATCATTACATAACCATACAGATTATTACATAGCATTTTTTTTTTGTATCCTAGCTGGTGGATAAATGAAAGATTAACTACTCAGCAGTTTGAATCAGACTCTTCATACTGACTTGCTTCAACATGGTTACAGGGCACCTTAAATCCCGCTGAGTGCAAATCAAAATGATGTTACAGAAAAACAGATATTTATGATTATGGGTTGAAATTCCACCAGGAAAAAGTGCCGGCTAATGTTACAGTATTAAGTTAGAAATTGATAAATCATCATGCAGCAATGGAAAGATGTTGAGACTATACAAGTACTAAGTAATGCAATCTTGCTTCTTTCTTAATATGATGAAAAGTCCAATGTAGGATCATTTTGAATATATGTGTATTAAAATCCTCACAACTCTTCACACATAACCCTTTTAACCACTTACTCATCAGAAGACACAACACACAAATGTTTTAATAGTACTGTCAGCTAAAATTTCTCAAACTTTCCAAATAGTGTTACAAAAGTTAATAAATAATACTGGTAACCATTAAGCCTACACTTACATATCAATGATTTCACATAATGATGCATATGTGTATATATATGTCATATAGAAAGACACACCCACATAGATACACATATGTCTCAAGGACTTCAAGAGTGTGAGTCGCATTTTTTTATGCATTTTATAGTACATGTAATTACATTTATAGTTCATTAGTTTTAGTTATATCAGAACAGGGGAATTTGCATGCTTTGCTGTATGCAGTAAATCTACTAATGTGCAAGCACAGTATGAACTTTGACTGTAAGCTGAACTGGATTTGGAAATTTGCTGAAGGGAAATATTCAGTCAGACATGATGTATAAAAAAATCAGTCCAGCAGTTAATGCTAGATGTAAAGATGGAGGGTGATATACTACCAATTATGGCCTGCCTTTAACTGGGACAAAGTTCTCTGTTATTTTCTTTCAAATCCAAACATCATCTGTATTTGCCACATAAAATGTTTCAAGGAAAACTTCTGAGAAGAAAAAAAAAATAGCCAGAATTTCACTAGACTTTAGCTTTCTTCACTTCCTCAGAAATGATGGAGACATATTTTGAATAAAATAGAATAAATGTTCTGTCATAATGGCCCATGTCACTGCTTTGCCACATAACCTATCACCATGACGACAGTGTATAAGTGTATACAACAGTAAGTTCTCCTATCTTCCTATAAAGTCACACTGGTGTACACAAAGTGATATTGATTCACAATACATCGATTACAAAGGCAGGCCTATCAACCATCTAAACTGGAATAAAGTATAAAATGACAATTCTCAATGTTCATAGCTTAATGTCAAAGTTTAAGAAAAGAAGAAGTAAAATTTTGCTTTTGAACAACAGGTCTGAGCTAAAATAATATTATAAACCATAGTCACCATGCCTGTCAAGTTTGTATCCCTCTACTCCAAGACTGTTTGCAACTAGTCTAATCGTCATGCAAGTTCTTCACATGTGAGTTATAAGCTTAGAATGATGACATGCATAATTAGATGGTGTTAAATTCATTTCTCTCTACCCATGACACAATACCGCCCATATGCTAGTAGAGCATGAAATCAGTTAATATTAGCGAGTTTTATACTTTGAGAATACATTACTACCACTTGATTTATACATGCAGATTACACAAACAATGTTAGAGTGTTTAAACACAGAATAGGCATCACTCAATAATAGTGACTGGGCACGTACAGAAATTAGAAAAAGAGTGAGTTTGAGTAGTGAAACCATGGACTATCCTTGACTGGTAGGAAGAGAAGATAAGTCTGTTGCCACCTTCTCAAGTACACTATATTCATGTACTTCAGATTCAACAGGGAATATTAATAGAATAATGATCTCATATAATTAACTGTTGACATGTATACTAATGTGACAACAGCATTCCTCCTAGCGACCACTGAATAGGTTAGGAGAAGTAAAACAAACGGAATTGTGGCATGAAAAAGGAGATAACATGAAATACATCACTGTCCACCACCAGATTTAAATGTTAATGCCAAAAAGTTAACCGAAAGTTAGATATGCGACATCTGTGCATAGCATCCACTAGAAGGGTTAGGAATTAAAGGAAGACATCCATGACTGTTTTGGTGTGCAATCAAAACAGGAGATCAGCAAAAGTTTGATAACAATCTGTTGATCACGAGTCATGTATCCTTCACAACATTTGGAAGAGTCTCTCGCTTATGAGACTCAAATTTTATTTCGCATCATTGCAACCTTTTAATTTGCTTGGCAGACGAAAAAGACTGAAGAAATTTCCATCCTGATTAGTGATGAAAGTAAAGTAATATTCTTGACAGAATCTGAGCAGTTTCACAGAAGATACTTTTAATCTGAGAAACATACATTTGTGTCATTTATGCACACACACACACCAATGAAAAATAGAAATGAGTGTTGTACACAATTGCCAGATGAAGAGACAACTAAAGTATGCGATATGTAAATGCTGGTTTAGATGACTTGCAAAATATTCTGATACCGTCAGAATTTTGCATGTGCGTCCAATTTGTCTCAAACTTTCACTGGTCCACTGTTTCACATTTACGGTATATGCATTCATGCAGCAGATATCTTCCCCTTGGGACAGAGATACCTCTAAGTGGAAGAAAAATATATATAATTTCCCTCATTAAAGTAACAAAGTTTTGATATGCATGCAGTTTTGTTTCACATTGAAAGCACAGAGTTTGGGGACTAACAAGTTCTTCCGCTTTTGCAGTGACTGGGCGCATAGGGAGAAGTTTGGCCACCTAGGGGGTAAAGGGACAAAATACATAAACAAACGTGCACAAAAACACACAAATGAACACAAAAAAAAACGTACAAACAAGTACAGGGAAATTAAAGCTGGAGGTGAGTTGAAATAAAATCAATTATACAAATAATCAACAGAAAATTTCAGCAGCTTTAGCAGTTTCTTGAAAAACATGGAGAAAAAGAAGCCACAATCAAATTATTATACAGACACTTGATTTTCATGGGCATTATCTTGATGACACACTTGACAACACGGTGTACAAAGCAGACAAAATATGAACAAAGACTAAACAAAATATGGAAAAAGACTATAAGCAGATAACATAAAGCAAAATCTGTCAACGTCTCTATGACTAATGCTTTACATTTCTGTCACAGGTAATACAAATATATCAAGCTACTCTTTTTCCGAGAAAAGTATATGTTATTCATTGGTGACGTATGTAGTTTCATGTTTTCTTTTCTAAGCTTTTCATATACACTTCCTTATGTGTGATGTAGCTAATGTGCCTGTACTTATTTTTTTTTTTCTCTCTCTATCATTATAATGCCAGGAAGTTGCATTTCATTTCAATGTTTTGACAAACTTAATATCTTTAACATAAGAGCATGAACGAACAGATCATATAACAAAAGGAAGGAAATACAGGAGACTGCCATGAAAAAACATTTCTAGCCTTTGCTGTCTTTCAGAAGTACTCTTTTCACAGAAAAGTAAGTAAAAGCCCTATTGAAAAAACAAACCCAAATTGATTCCCAATGTGGTTCACATCCATTTACATGCTGTTAGCAAAAAAGAGAATGCAGTTTGTTATTTTGAAGCCAAGTGTCTGGATAAACATTTGATTTGATCCAAAATGTCCGAAACAACAGGAAGAGCTTGTTTAAAGTGATTATATTATGCTAACATTCAGTTTCCTCTATACTGCTAGCATACACAGAAATGGCATAGCAGTCATTTAATACATCTACAGGACAATACTGATTCTGCTCCTGCCTGAAGACAAGAGTGGAAAGAGGGAAATTATGTGATATTCACACAATCATTGATTTTTCACAGAAGTATACTAACAAACTGACCATGGGATAAAGTCATTTACGTGTACAATTAAAGCAAAGAAAACAGGAGATCACACAAACTTCATTGATAAAGGTACAGTATACCCTTGCACTCACGTCAACAGTAACACCACAGATTCTATACGTACACTTTAAATATATCAGTACAAAAATGATGCAGGGGACATTATATATGAATGCAGCTTCTGTTGCTATTGCAAAAGACAAGCAAGATATTCTCTCGGGTTTTGACTTACATGGACGTCCGACATCTTTTCTCCCTTTTTGAATTCTCTCCAGGGGAGTTCGGCTGCCAAGGCCGGAGCTGTATTTAAAGACAAAAGGAAAACATGTAATAGTCCCATCCACTACAGTTATTTTCTGCTCTGTCATAAATTGGTGGCATGACCTCAGTAGAAAAAAAAAAAAAAAAAAAAAAAAGATGCTACAGAACAGTGTAACACTCAGTTTAAGATCATCAGTATAGCCTTTGACATTGATAATTTCAAATGTCCACTGACTTCCCAAAAAGCATTATATATTGATTTCCAATGACTAATGTGGGAATGTATTGATTTCTCTTAAACTCTACCAATTTCCGCTGATCCTAAAAGTCTGCTTTGCTCATCAGTATGCTCATTTGCAATTTTTTTTTTTTTTTTTTTTTTTGGGGGGGGGGGAACAATAAAAAATATCACACTGTGTAATGTTTACTAACTGTCTAAAAACATTTTTCCTTTACCTGTATGCCCTCAATGAACTCAAAGAAACCACTTCAATGTCACATTTCATTTGTGCACTAAATTCAAGGTGTTTGCTTCTTAAGAATTAATATTTTACAAAACTATCTACAAAATAATAAGAAAAAGAATGAAGAGAGCTATGGGTGACGTATATGACAAGGAAGTATATCAATATCAGTCATGCACTGAATCTGATTGGTTAACTTCTTCAAAGGTTATGTGCTACAAACTACCAAAAAGAAAAAATATATAATACACCAATGACTGATATTTTGGTGTGATGTATAACAGAATGTTAGTGCACTGTCAGAAAACGAATTGTGCGTGTTCACCTTTTACAATATTACAATGTATCATAGTCACACATTTGTGCATACATGCTGTAACTGCTTGGCACTATGTGCACCGAGGTCATCACACTCTAAGATACTGAATGTAACATAAATACGTACAAAGGCTATGAGTTAGAATTGGTTTGTTTTTTAATCAGGTACAATGCTGTGTTTTACCTGGTTCGATAAATGATGAACACACTGCCAACCCTAGGTTGTGGTAGGACATTGGGTTCTCTCGGCTGATGGCCTCACGATGCTCGCTGTATTCAAACCTGCACAATTTGTACAATCATTTTACATTTGTTTAGTTCTTTTTATTATCATTTTTTCCTCATGAGGTGGGCAGAGTACAATCAGGGCATAGAAAGGTACCATGGACCATATGGCAAAAGGACAGTAACTTCTGCTGATGTGAGCTCAGTGTTCATCAGGTACTGAATATACTTGTGCTGCCAAGGAATACTAATCTTGACATCATAAAAGGCCTATCATCACCAATACATTGCAAAAACAAGCCAAAGAAACACAGATTTTACGCGCAGAGTACAACTAAAAGACCCATCGGTCTGGTGCTCAACTGAACAACACACTTTGCCTTTATGACATTCCACCTGGGGCAAACTGTTTCCAAAAATCTTGTGAATTGAGGATTGCTGCACGCCCCTCGGGCAACACTACTTAACATAGGGTATTTGGCACAGGTGAAAGTAAAATCAATTCAAAGCCTCTACTTAAAAATATGTGTTTACAACACATGAAGATGCTCATTTGAAACTCACAGAGCAACAGTTTGCAATCAGCTTTCAAGATTTCTTCTTGTTATTGTCATATCTTACATTTTTGCAAACTGTCAGAAGCATTTTTTTTTTCTGCACCAGAACCCTCAGAACTGTCAAAACAAATTTCTCTACTCTGCAATCAGTGCCTGGCATTAATTTTAAGCCTGTGGGTAAAGTTCAATGTCCCCTGCTTACTTGTGATGCGGAGACTCCCAGTACGCTGTGGCTTCATCCACCTCCTGCTCTTCCCCTCCTTCTCCCTTCTCACCATCATCATCATCCAACTCATCTTCGTAATCATCATCCCCATCGTTCCCATCGTCCTGTTGGGACTCCGAGCTTTCTGATGTGTCTGAACCAGAGCTCTCCTCTGTCGAAACACGACACAGATACATTGGCATCAGTGCTAAGAGAGAAAATATTTTCCTATTTTTCCTTTGTAATACTTTACCTATGTACCTGAGAGGGTGCTAAACTTAAAGGCAAGATGAAACTACTCTAATGGATATAAGAAACATACTGAAAATGATTTCGTTGTTGAAGGGTCTAAGAATGAAAATTCTTAATGAAGAGTGGCCTTAATCTTGCAGAAAACTTTTGATGTGACTTTCGTCATCCATGTTTGCACGTGAATAAAACATATATTTGCGATACATGTTGAAGTGTCAGTGATAGCATAATTTGTGCTCACCTTCAGAATATGTGGTCATGAATGCACTTCCGCCCATAGTGAAAATCTTGCCCTCCTCAAGGTCACTCCTCTCACTCAGTTCCTTCTCCTCGTCCGTCAGCCGACCAAATCTTCCTCCGACTTCACCTCTTGCTCTCCTGGAGCCAGCATCCCCCCTGCTGGCTCCCCTCCTCTGGGTGTGGTCTTCAGCACCAACCCCGTCCTCCCTGGTGTCCCTGGCTGCTTCCCTACTCATGGCTGGTCGCTGTCTTGATCGCAGGATTTCTCTGGGTATTGAGTCTCTCCTTTGGGACTCTTTTGCCTCATGGGAGGTGTCCGTTTCATCTTCGTCCTTGTCCGGGTCAGGTCTTCCTGCTCTTGATTGTTGTCCCTTCCGGCTGTCTCCTCCCCCTCCTCTGTCTTCTCCCTGCGAAGATCTCCCTAGCCGTCCACGGCTACGCAGAGCCAACCGTTGCTTGGCAACCCACTCCCCCTCCACAGCATTCTCATCTTCCGTGCTCTGCGTCTCATCGGTTTCCAGCCCACGGAGTTCTTCCACCCTCTGGCCTCGTCGGTTGCGCATGGCAGCCTGTCTCTCCCTGTTCATACTCGGTCGCAGTCTCCTCTGACGTGATTGCCGTGAAGGTAGTCCATCATCTTCATCGTCATCATCGTCATCATCGTCGTCATCATCATCTTCATCATCATCCTCAGTTGTCTGTCCTCTCCTGCCAGGCACTTTCAAGATGGATTTGGGTCTTGTGGTGGTGGTGCCTTTCTTGGTCTGGTGTGTGCCCACCCTCCCAGCTCTTGGACGTTCTCGCCTTTCTGTGGCTACCCTTGGTTGAACCGTCTGTGAGGCAAGCAAGAAGTAATGTATCCTCATATGCTCAATGTGAGTGCTAACTACGTGCAACACAGCACATTGTGCTATCTGACACTGATAGTAAAATTAAGATTTAGATTCCTGGTTGGTCCATGATAGCATGTAATATCAGTTGGTTTCAGAAAATGTTGAATTCAACAGAGTATTTATACAACAGTTACAATGAAAACACAAAGAACAATAACACCAATGTGTATTGGTGCATTTTACTTTCTATAAGGACAAAAAGTGTAAAACATTCCTTTTAACAGTATTTGCCGTCAATGTAAAAAAAAAAAAAAAAAAAGAAAAAGCAAAATGAAATGTAGCTATTAGAGCAAGAACAGTTCCAAAGAAAAATTTTTGTTCCTACCAAAGGGGAGTTCAGGTTTCTATAGCGACTCAGGAGATGTTCCATTCTGTCCTCCAGCCACACCACCCGCTTCCTGGCAGCACCCACATTGCCCTGCTCCTGGGCAGCTTGCTCCACCTCCACCTTGGCATACAGCAGCTCTGCACTCAGCTTTCTCACCACCTGTTGGCAGAGATAAACAAGGAAAAGTAGAAATTACGCGGTGCGTAATATATGTCCCCGCCGGAAGTAGCATTTAGTAGCAAAATGTACAATATAGGTAAAAAGATCAAGGTCAAAGGTCAAAGAAGTCAAAGGTCAAAATTCTGTGTAGAAGTTTTGAAGCCCTCACCTAGTGCCATCACATAAAGCAAACGGAATCGAAATTGGGTTAGAAATGGCGAAGGAGTAGCATTTTGTAGCAAAATGTACAATATAGGTCAAAAATCAAGGTCAAAGGTCAAAGAAGTCAAAGGTCAAAATTCTGTGTAGAAGTTTTGAAGCCCTCACCTAGTGCCATCACATAAAGCAAACGGAATCAAAATCGGGTTAGAAATGTGAAGGAGTAGCATTTTGAAGCAAAATGTACAATATAGGTCAAAGGTCAAGGTCAAAGGTCACAACTGAAATTCTGTGTAGAAGTTTCAAAGCTCCCATGTAGTGCTATCATATAAAGCAAACAGAATCAAAATTGGCTCATAAATGACAGAGAAGTAGCAAATTGAACATTTTGATCACACACGGACGCACAGACAGACGGACGGATACACAGACACACACACGTACGGAGCCCGTTTCATAGTCCCCTGCTCGAACTCGTTCGGCGGGGACAACAAAAACATACACAAAAGACATACAAATCTTACACAGTCTGCTATAAGTCAGGTTGCTGAATTGTTGAGGCCAAAACAACTTGAAGAATGTAAAGACAACTAGATATATCGCCACGGCGACTGATATGCCTCCGCCATAATGCATGGTTCTCCTAATAGGTCTATAGTACAATGTCTTGACAATGTGCGATGACAGTTTCACACAATTGGCAAAATATTAAAATGACAGGTTTGCCACAAATGTGCTGAATGTTCACTTTCCTAGAACTAGGTTCAATTGGATGAATGATTAAAAATGTCAGAGTGCAGGTATTTGGGGAACTGATGATTTTTACTTGACTTTTGACCCTTTTATAAGTTTATGCATTGAGTAATTTTCAAGGTATTGAGAAAAAGTATAATTTCAGTATCAAATGGGAAAATAGCATTATCTAAACCTGGCCTTTGACCTTTGACCTCACAGTTCCAAAGAGAATCACTGTTAAGTTGAACATGCATAAATATGTAAGTTTCATGATGATACCTTGAGTTACTTTTGAGATATGGAGGAAAAAGTGCAATTCAACACTTTCACTTGACCTTTTGACCTTTGACCTTTTGGTAAGTTAAAAAAAAACCTTCAGGCATTGCATAACCATAAGGAAAATAGTGGTATTTTGAGGAGTTGACCTTGACCTTTGACCCCTGACCTTTGAACCATGACCCCCAACTTCCCTAGATAATCACTGCCCATTGGAACAAGCATATACTAAGTTCCATGAAGATACCTTGAACCATTTGCGAGATATGGAGAAAAACATGAATTTTCAACCTTTTTTTTCACAAAATAACCTGTGACCTTTGACCTTCGACCCCGTGACCCTAAAATCCAAACAAAGTATTATCCCCCCAGGATATACCCTCATACCAAGTTTGATGTAAAACCACCACACGGTTCTTGCGATATCGACAAAAACAAAATGGGACGGACGTACGTACGGACGGACGGACGACCCGAAAACATAATGCCTCCGGCCACTTCGTTGGCGGAGGCATAAAAAAAATTGGTCACGAAGCAAGGCCAGCGTCGCACACACAAACAGACCCTGTTAAATTTACTTTTTCATGTATAAAGACGGAACAAGCGAGGGCACCATCACCAAAAACAATAGGCGTCTTCGTTTTACCAAAACACACCTTCATGCTAAATTTGAAGATGATCTAAGAAGAACTGCAGCCAGTAGAGTGCTCAAAAGAAAATCTCTGTGGCGGACGCGGCGTAACGAGGCCAAATCCATAGTATCCTCCGAACTCTGTTCGGGGGATACAATGAGTGGATGACCTATATGTCAACACTCAGCATACTTTCACACCCCATGATAGCATACTATGCAAATGATATGCAAATGAGTCCATTATGCCCATTGCATATGGATATGAAAGATTGAAAATACTGAAAAATGTGAAACACATACACTTTGTATGACTACGTTCCTCATTAACTGGAACATTTTCTCTGTGTGTACAGCTATAATTGTCATCTACAGAAACATTCAAATCCAAACTTCAAAACATTACCTATTCCTCTCACACTAAGGATTATAATTGCAGTCTATAATGTTCGGAACAATTGTATTCTTTATCTGGTATGTGTTTGTTGTTGTTTGCCATTTTCTTCTCTGTTGTCATGCTTGAACATGTGTTATATCTATCTTTTCATGCATTTATGAAGCGCCATGAGCACTAAAAAGCGGACCTGTGCGCTATACAAGTAGCCACTATTATCATTATTATTATCATTGCTACTTCTACTACCCGGTACTAATATTACTACTACTACTACTACTACTACTACTACTACTACTACTACTACTAATAATAATAATAATAATAATAATAATAATAATAATACTAATACTAATACTAATTGAACTCTGCAATACATCTTGTAACACTATGTCTGCTGATTCTTTAACTCCTTTACATGTATCAGCGTTTTTTTGTGAGTGAATATATGCTACTGTCATACATTGTATAGTACATGTGTGAATAATGTGCACAGCTATTAATATTTACCAGGTACCATATTTTTTCCTTTCATTGATTTCACATTTTTCACAGAGGAAGACATTCAAAACTACAGAAGCACTCTGAGAGCGCAGACCTCCGCCAAGCATGCAGCTCATTTCCACCACTGATCTTGTTCTTCCATAGAAGTGATTTCCACCCATACGGTACATACTTATAGCATTGTGTGCTGAAAGTCGCCCAATTTCCCAATATAGAAGCCTTTGTTACGTCATAAACCCTCAGCTGCACGGCGCGCCTCGCCCTAGCAGAATTAAACTAGAGCATGCACTAGTGCGCGCATGCAAACCTCAAATACGCGCAGCCTGAACTCCCAAGTTCATTGACCCTACCTGCCAAAATATCAAAAATCCTTCATAAATTCCTCAAAAATTCTCAGATCACTACCAAAATTTGATCATCTGTTACTTGTATCAATCTAAACCTTTCCTGCAAGTTTCATCCAAATTCGTTACCTACTTTTTGAGTTATTTTGCACACAGACAAACTAACTAACAAACAAACAAACAAACAAACAAACCAACGGTAACGAAAACATCACCTTCCCCCTGGGCGGAGGTACAGTAACAGCAGATTTGTGACAGAAAAAATCTACCCGGTACTTTATCTGCAGATTATTCTATCATTGTTTTGATAGCAGAAATTCTAAAGAATTTGATAGGGTTGGGGTTTTAGGTGGTATGGAATTGTTAAATGGTATTGTTAAATTCAAGTATCAGAATGGCTAATCACTTTCGACGTCCAGCTGAATCCCTGCTTGGCAAACTGCTTGGCACACTCTCTTATTGCCACAAACTAGCATTAGACTAACATGAAAACATATGAGTGGGACTGTAAGGACAGCAGCAATTCTGCTTAACCCACCACCTAGGCTTCAGTTTCTGTACCCGTTCACATGGGTGAACCGACATTTAAGAATTTTTAGCTGGCAGAAATGTATCAATACATTGCTTTGAAAGTGATTGCTATACAGAATCAGAGCGTTTGTGAGTTTTGTCCTGGCAGCTCATATTACACGATATAACGGTAGTTGTTGAATTCATGTTCATGGAATACAGCAGTGAACACAGAAATGTACACATGCATGCACGTTACATGATCAGGAGTTGATATTTTCACATGTTGTTAGATTTGCGAATAGTACCCAGATCGGAGAATTCCCACAAATAACCCCAGGAAAACAGGTACGGTATGAAGTCTCATTAATAAAGATTGTCTTTGATGCATTTGAGGTGACAAAAAAATGATGTCAAGTATCAAAACTAAATGCAATCGTAAAATTTGCTTTGTGTTTGCTCTGTGTTGTGGTCGCGATTTATACAGCGACTGGGCTGTGTATAGTTAGTGTACAGTGTATTTACATAATATGCACAGCCCTGTACAGTGTATTTACATAATATGTGTTTGCACAGGCCTGTCACATCATTATCACAGCAAGTCATGACTGTGTATAGTTAGTGTACAGTGTATTTACATAATATGTGTATGCACAGGCCTGTCACATCATTATCACAGCCAGTCATGACTGGTACTCTTAGTGGTCTCAGTCTGGTGGCCCCTGGCTGGGCCCCCTGCCTTAGGCCAGCACTTAGGCTCCTGGCCTTGGCCCGGCCTTGGGCCCCGTGGGCCCCTGGGCCACTGGGCCTGGGCCCACTTGGGCTATGGGTCCCTGGGCCTGGGACCACTTGGGCTCTGGGCCCCTGGTTCCGGGCTAAGGCCCGTGGCCTTGGGTCCGGCCTTAGGCCCCGCCTTTGGCCCGGCTGTACTTTGTACATGGTCTATGTGAAATCAGGCTTGTCTGTAACTGTATAATTACAAATAATTACAAATAATCACAAATGATAAACAGGTCCATACTACATATAGGACTATATGAATATATGAATATATGATTATATGATTATATGAATATATACAATGTATGTGAATATATATAATATTATTACATATGAATATATAAATGTGATCAGGCATTCTGTTACGGTGTCAGATCTGCGGTCATTCATTTTTATAGCAAATTTTATGCATGTATAAATGGCATACATTCATGTGTACAGTATGCTACTTGATTGAACCAGCCAATGGAGAAAGATCACACCATTGAACAATACTTGAAAGACATGTACAGTTCAATGACTAATCGACATTGCTTGTTATTATGAACTCTGTAGAGGTATGCAGCCCTCTTCAGATGGAAAACATACAGTTGGCTATCAAACAGAGCTTGCAAAACCATCAACAATTTATTGAGTTGGATTTGTGTGTGTGTGTGTGTGTGTGTGTGTGTGTGTTAGAGCTATTTGGCTTGTTTCCTTTGCATGCATCATCACAAATTCCCGAAGTCTGAATAAAGTGAAACCAAGACCTTCATATAGATGTGCTGCATTGTAAGGTGCTGGATCAGAGCACTACCATAAGATTGACACCATGGCGGGAATTGTGCTAACAGTGTACTATCCTTCCTGTGCATTTATGTTAAAGTGTACCAATAGCCTGAAAATCACATTTTAAACTAGAAATGTCACTATGGCGACTGATACCTCCACCATAATGCATGATTCTCCCAATAGGTGTATAGTACAATGTCTTCACAATGTGTGATGACAGTTTCACATAACTGGCAAAATACTGATATGACAGGTTTGTCAGAAATGTATTGAATGTTCACTTTCCTCAAACTGGGTTTGCTATAATTGTCTAAGAGTGCAGGTACACATATTTGGGGGATTGAGGATTTTTACTTGACTTCTGACCGACCCTGTTATAAGTTTATGCATTGAGTACTTTTCAAGGTATGGAGAACGAGTGTAATTACAGTACAAAATAGATTTTTTTATTTTTTTTTTAAACCTGACCTTTAATCCTTAACCTTTGACCTCTGGAAATTTCCCGGAGAATCTCCATTAGGTAATACAACATGTATATATTAAGTTTTAAAACTAATAATGTAAGCATTGAATATACACTAGTATATGAGGGAAACAGTAAAATTTTGAGGAGTTGACCTTGACCTTTGACCCCTGACTACATACTGACCCATGACCCCTAAATTCCCTAGATAATCCCTGCCAGTCAGTACATGCATATGTACCAAGTTCTATGAAGATACATTAAACCATTTGCGAGAAAAGTGAAATTGCAACATTTTCACCTAACCTTTGATCTTTTGACCTTTGACCTTATGACATGAAACTCTCTCTGGAGAATCTTTACGCAGTAGTACATGTCTACGCTAAGTTTCAATAAAATACCTTCGGGCATTGCATAGATATGGGGGAAATAGCAACATTTTTAGCATTTGACCTTGACCTTTTGACCTTTGACCTCTTGCCAATGTCACTAAAATCTCCTCAACTAATTGCCCCATCATACATCATCCCTGGACCAAGTTTGGTGAAAGCTACTTCATCCAGTTTTGAGTTATCACGTAAACAGATAAATTTTAGGATTTGACCTTGATCTTTGACCTTTGACCTCAGTCCGATTTCACTAAAAAAACTAACATGTAATTGTCCCATTATACATCATCCTCAGACAAAGTTTGGTGAAATTTGCTCAATCCAGTCTTGAGTTATCGTGTAAACGGATACAATTTCATGATTTGACCTTGACCTTTGACCTTTGACCTTTGGCCGATTTCACCCAAAATCTAATCAAGTAATTGCCCCATCATACTTTATACTTGGACCAAGTTTGGTAAAATTCCAGTCAATATTTCTCAAGTTATCGCGTAAACGAATGCGGACGGACGGACGGACGGGCGTACGGGCGTACGGACGTACGTACTGACGGACAGACAACCCAAAAACATAATGCCTCCGGCACCACTTCGTGGCGGAGGCATAAAAATACCATCAAGCACTCAGCTTCCTCATACCCAATGGGATAAGCTGAAAGCAATGCATAGTTTGAAAATGAGAAAAAAATAAAAAAGAACTTGGTACAAAACTTTCTCACCGAGTCTGTCTTTACACTACCTTTACCCCTGGTTTCTAACATACTGCAAATGATACTTTACCAATGCCTGCCACTGCCCACCACAAAGTTGTGAAACTCCCACAATAGGTCTCTGAACTGCATTGATCACTTTCATTATACTGGTGTCAGGTGTTTACAAGCCAAATTGGACTTCTGTGATGTTTCCTCCAATGTATCTTTAATACTTGACATACAACAGGATGTATGTTGATATTTTGGATACTAGATTAGGTTTTCATTTTTTGCAGCAGTGCACTCCCTTTATAATGAACAAGGTTGTAACAAAATTCCAGTTACAACGAAGTAACAATTCAGGCCGCAGCATTATCCGTTCTATGTTTTTTATTGTTTATTTTTTCCGTTACAACAAATTTTCGATATAACGAAAGGAAACTGCTGGTTCTGAGGACTTCAATATAACAGGAGTCCACTCTACTTTAGATTTTCTAGACCAGCTAGAATACTACCCAAATATTGAAGGTAGCATTGAGAATGTCACCTTGAGAATGAGAAGCATCTCATCACTCTGGAGCTTGAGTCTCTCCACTTCCTCCAGCCAGGCTGCCTGCTCCTGCTGGCTCCTACTGGAGACTACCATCATCATGGCTTTCTCCAATGCATCCTGGGTATCTCTCACAAGGGATATCTATGGAGAGGAAGAGATGCATCATGGGTAAAATAGAAAGACTAAAAAAAAAAAAATACTATGGCTACAATGTTCGCCATGATGCAACATAAAATGCAGAAAGTGAAATCTACTTTTATCTTGTATTGGGATATCTACCTACCATACATATGTATTGGTAAATTCAATTGTTTCAATTCAATTATTTGACCTAAATGTCTTTTTTTTCTTTTTTTTTTTTACTTTTGTTCACATAATGACAGGATATCACTATTGATTTATAGAACTAGAGCTGTTCAAAACATTTAAAGGCAATGAACTGACAAACAGAGATGATGCATAGGTCTATCATGGCCTATTAAGTTTTAAAAACAAAACACACATACTGTACAAGTTGGACCAGCATACATGCACTCTTTATGAAGAAATAATTTCAAAGCATATACTGAGACTGACAAGAAACAACCCACTTTTGGTTGGACACCACAGAAACTGATGATACGTTCCATTTGAAGTACTTTTCTTGCTCAACAAAAGACAAAAAGAGAAGTGCTGTTGAATTAAGTCTCAGTTGATTACACGAGATTGAATAAAGTAAAAGTTGTGCGAGACATGCATGGTTCACATAGCCCTGTTCTTCTACAAACACTTTATCATACCTGATCATCCAGGAGAATGTCTGATCGATGTGCTACACGTTGGACTCTGGTGAGAGGTACACCACTGGATATCTTTCTGGGTTTCCCAACAAAGCTCCGTTCCCTCTTCCGACTGGCACTGGCCTCTGCCAAGGTTGTCATCTTGTTTGCTGCATTCAAGGAAGTACATTTCTAGGTTCTAGACTGGGATTCTTCAAACAAGCTGTACAGACTGTCAACTATGCTTACATTTCTAACTCTTTGCATTTTTATTCCTTCAGTGTCATTTTATTTATATTCATGTTTGATGAACACGCACAATTTGAATACTAATTTGAAAGCTTCAGGTTACATTATTCATCGTTGTGATAGGCTGCATCGCCCTTCGAAGTAAAGATTAAGCAAGTAGAAAAAGATATGATCACATGCATACAAACTTACCTTGAACTACGATATTCCCTGTCGTAGCTGAATCAAGTTTGCTGCCTGTATTTTGTTGCAAAAATCCAGGGTGGTATTCTGAAATCCTTCCTAGGAAGAAATTTCTTCCTAAGAAAGTCAGAATTTTTTCCTAAGTGGTATTCTGAAAATCTTCTTAAGTTTCTCCTAAGTTTCTTTATAAGTTTTTTCCTTAACTTAGGAAAAAATTTAGGAAGATATGCAAATGAGGATGAGATATGCACATTTCTGACTTAGGAAGATATTGGTATTCTAGAATGCACTTGGGAAAGAATTTTAAGGAAGACATTTGATTTAGGGAAGCCCCACCCCTGTCCTGTAAAGTAGATATAGCAAGCTGCAAAACATTGTGACAGGCGCTTAATTGTCATACATTACACGGCGCGCAACATGTACTTTGATGTGCGAAATGGGCATGAGAAAGGGGACATGCCGCGCACACATGTATATAACCCTACACCATGATAATATGCGATTGTCACTGGTTGGTTCGGTTCCATATGATACAGCATTTCGTGTTGGCTTAAGAAAGGACATGGGCCGGAACAAGGATGGCCTAATTTGCATATATTTAAGTAGCCCGACCAGACGCTGTTACGCTATGCGAAAACAGCGTCTGACGAGCGCGGCATGCAGCCTCAAAGTGAGGAACCTCAACACAACTAGCACTACAAAACTTAGGAAAATGTATACTTTTCTCCTTTAAACAGAATACTTTACTCACGTTAAATGCATGTTTCTATTACAGAAGAATAGTTCGCCACACTGGGTCCATGGAGACCACTTGCGATAAGTCCGTGGAACAAATAAATGACACTTTCTGGCGCAATTCCTGACCGTCGGTACGTCGCGACGTACCATGTACAGCGACTGGGCTGTGTATAGTTAGGCCTGGCGTGAAAGATTGTGTACCGTGTGGACATGCTGGATATGATGATCAATTTCGGTAAGTTTCATTGCGTACATTTGAATACTGATAGCATCAGATGTAGAGTAAATATTGAAAAGTATACTCGTTGAGTTTGAGATGACAAAAATGATGTTAAGTATCAAAATTCAAAGCTATCGTAATACGATTACGTCGCTCTCCTAGTGGTTGGTGGTCGCGCGCGTACAGCCCTGTCGCGACGTACCATGTACAGCGACTGGGCTGTGTATAGTTAATATTTAAGAAGTTCCTAGGAAGAAATTTCAGAATAACAATTTTGTCTTTCCTAGCTAGGCACTTGGAAAACTTTCTGACTTAGAAAAAAGAAACTTAGGAAGATTTTCAGAATACCACCCTAGGCATGGCTACTAAAACTGGGGATAAATTGAACATCCAAGAACTTCTATTCGTCATATTGACTTGTTGTTCAGTGAGTTCATCGCAATGCTTGCTTGAATAGCCCGACGTACACGACGACCAGACGCTGTTAGTACGCGTATGCTACGCTGGCTACGTAGGCCTACAGCGACTGGGCTGTGCATTTTTTTTTTTTCGGACAGAATGCATTCTCACTGTTTTAGGAATTCTAATGAAAAATTTCAGTTTGACAGATTTTTGACAGAACACTTTTCGTTTTGTCAATAAAGAAAAGGGTAAACATTGGTAAAGCCCGACCAGGCCCCGTCTTATACAGCCTTCAAATCAATCACAAGTCCCCAAATCAATCGCAACTTGCATTGCAGCTCACAAGAAACTTGTGATTGATTTCTATCACAAGTCTCTGTAAGACAGGCCCCAGACGCCGTGCGTTTTTACAGCGACTGGGCTGAGCTTGTGTAATTTTTTTCATTGCCATTGCATTGGTGGAGACACTATGCACTACATAAATCACAGTATATGGGACCAGTAATCACTGTTGTTAGGGGTTTAGTTGCCTGTTGCTACAGGGAATGCAGAGGTGATTTTACGCTCGCTTGATTTGTTCTGATCTAAATTTGCATTTCCCATGAAATCCTTATAACACCTAAAACTTAAATATGCACTTACCAGCGATCGTTTGGTGATTACCACGAGAATATAACTCGCCACAAACAACGGTAAACTTTGGGTCGCACGGTACATCGTATCAACGCAATTACCGCGCCGCGTCGCGCAAGTGACAAACCCTGTGCTATACGAAAAGAACGACTGTACCCACTGAGACTAGGCAGACTGACAATATTATGCTTCCGCTTTACATTGACCTTTTCTCTCGCAGCAACTAGCGAAGGTTGGTCATGAGAAAAATATTGTGAACTATCGGCCAAAATCGTGAACATCCCTCACTATTTCTACCTCCCAAATTCATTATGTAATTTATATGAATAGCATATTTACGTTTGTATAAGCAGAAGAAATGTAGGAAACCAGAGAGATGAATAAATCCTTTGACAATTGGGTCGTGTCCATTGCGGGTAAGGCCTATCCCGTTAATCAGTAAATGCACGGTTCACCGAGGTATTTTACACGGACCGCAGCTGCAGCAGCTTTAGACACTAGCCATGGACAAAAAAAAAAAAGCCCTAAATATCGTTCCTCTTTTTGTTGAAATTTACAAGTAGATACAGATGCTGATATAACGCTCAATTAGTATGTGAAAATCGCAGTCTTTCCTACTCGAAATCAATCCTAACTCGATTGATTAAAAACAGAGAGAGAGCACGGAGAGGTGCTGTTTCTGTTTGCCGCAATACCACTGCCACTGCATTGGGAATCTCGTGGGAAACTGGGCATGATTGATGGTCGGTCACTGCTAGGGTAACACCCCAAGTATTCGGTCACTTAAGCTTTTTTGCAATATTTTTCAAACTGAAATAATACATACATACATCATATCTACAGCAATGTATGTGAAATATATCTAATTTCTTTAATCTCAATTTTCATTTTGTTAAATATCACACAGAATTTCACAAAATCCCAAAATAATCGCCTTGAAAATTCCCCAGAATACAGTCACCGTGACCAGTGCAGTATTCAGTCACGCGATATGCGCGTTCAAAGTCAATGCGTGTTCAAGGCAGCTAAAAAATGTGCCGCGCGCTACCTTGTTCGTTGGCGCAAAATTGCATCGGCGACGTCGCGGCGCCCGTTGGTGACCGAATAGAAAAACTGGGTACCGGGTAATCGGCACTTGCATTCAAGTTGTAGATCTAACGTTAGGTACATTGAGACACTGTATCGGCACGTACAGAAATTTTGTTTTTCTTTTGCATTTTTGAGGATACCATCACACTCCACGCTTGCGATAAGCAAAAAATCCTGCAAGAGAACGGCGTATTTCTCGATTTTTAGCGCTTCTTCGGCGACCCGTACTCTTAAAACTGGGCTCAATCCCAGCGTGCTTTTGGAAAGTAGCGCCGATTCTGCACTTTTGACGGTAAAATTTGGGATTTTGGATGGATTTTTGGAGGGGGCTAAGGGAGTTTCCTGTTGTGAATGAGTGTGCAAGTATGTGAATTGATGTGATTTGCGTGTGTTGTGACAGTTGAACTTGCTGGCTGGTGACTAGTGATATGTGACCGAATACCGGTAGCTGACCGAATACTGGTACTCTTAGACCCTACATGCTTTTCATGCAACTGAACAGTAGAGTTGACCTATTGCAATAATGCATGGTGGTAGTGCCAGCGGCACCCATTAAAGCTGGTTAAAGTAGTCTTCTGGCATAAATACATGGGGCTATATTGTAAAAAATTACCCCACTCATTCATTTTGCACAGTATTGCGTGTGTCACAGTCGCAGTCACACCAACTCCATTCCCTTTACACGCATGTGCGAATGAAAGTGGGGTAATTTTTCATGATGATGCCATTACATGGTAAAATAAGAAATAGTCTGTGAGGATCAGGAATAAAGGATCAGAATAAGGCCATCATTCTTCTAGCAAGTAGCATCTATGTTTGTAGATTAAAAAAATAAAAAAAATAAGTGATTGAGTGAGACTTGGAGTGTTTGCATTTAATGTATGCTGTGTCGACATTTATATGGAACATTAGTTCTTAATTTATCAAACATCCTCACAAGAATGAAACTTGCAGGAAAAGTTGATAATTTTCACCTTAGAATTATATCCTCTTTGATATTTTAATATAAATGGTTTCTAATTAGATCTATTTTGCAAAAAAAGTTAAACCCTGAATCCCCATTTTAGCAAAAACTATACCATCACTTTAATGTAGAGGCTGAGCAGACTTAAAGACTATGCCTCTGTGTAGTTTTATCCCACTTTGTTTCTCTGAAAGTCTTTTGATAAGTGTCTACACATAACACCATTCATATAGCAGAAGCTGCAAAGGTCTGCAGAGGAGTTTTGGATAGTATTCCAGTAGAAACTCAGTTTAACGAGATCCTTGGGACCAATACAATTTGTTCTTTATATCACTATCAGATATTTTTGTTGTATCAGTAGTCAATAACAGTACAAAACAAAGGAAATAAACTCATTTGGACTGGAGAAATAAGTTTGTTATATCAGGGCCCCGTTTTATCAAAAGCTAAAATCGATTTTAAATTTCCGTACCACACAGGCTGCCATAGACTTACAGTTGAAATCAACTATATAATCAATTTTAACTCTTCATAAAACATGGCCCAGGTATGTTGTTATGTCAGATCTCTTTATATCGAGTTTCCACTGTACTCTTGTGTAGTCGTGCACACTTTTTCAGTGTGCTTTAATTTGTCATTCATAAAATGGCAGTGTTGGCAAAATATGCTAAAATCAAGGGAAAGGTGTTGTGACACACCACCAACAACTCAGATGTAATTTCACATGATGTCCTACATGTGTGTATGATTTACATACCTTGATCTTGATGTATATTTCTATACCTTGCATCAAATTTTGTTGCACTCTCTACAATCACTTTAATATTTCCATGGATACTGTTATTGCAATTATAAAAGTGAATACTATTTTTGCAACATCTTTCAGGCCACCATGGTGCGTATGAGTGTTCTGGCCGATGCTCTGCGGAGCATCTGCAATGCCGAGAAGCGATGCAAGCGTCAGGTGATGATCAGGCCGTGCTCCAAGGTTACTGTCAAGTTCCTGATGGTCATGATGAAGCATGGTAGGTATCTATCTCATTGCTTAGAGGGATGACCAGTATAGTTTTAGTTGATTCCTGGCTTCAGGTTTCTATGGTGTGATAATGAGAAACATCTTATGAAATGTGAGAGAGCGTGTAATTCCAAGAGGAATTCTGCATTTATGTGATGAAAATTGTTTTTGAAATGGCAGAGATATCCAAAACAAAGTGTTGCTAATAGAATATGGGACCCATCTTTTATTAGGATCACTTTGTTTAATTCTTCTTCTTTCTTTCTTTCTTTCTTTTTTTTTTTTGATATCTCGGCATTTCAAAACCAATTTTCATTTAAAAAAAACAATAACTTTGAATTCCTATGTGAATGATATGCGCTGTAACATTTCATAAGTGGTTTCTTGGTATCTCTCTAAAAGTTAAAAGCTCAATCCTCATTTCCACCAGTACCATACCATCCCTTTAATCTAGCTGTCTACTAGTGAGACCTGTGACTGTACATTACAGTGGAACCTCGCTCTAAAGAGTTTGGGTGTGACAAGACTCTCTTTTAACAGGGTGATTTTGCATGGCCCGGCTCTTTATATTTCTTTTTGTACCCTGATGTACAAATATTGTAGTGAGATTCCCGATATTACAATAATTTTCATGAAAAGTGTTCAGTCTACCCCAAATGAAATTACTTTTTTATTTTGTGTGTGTATGATAGTGGTCAGTGGGATAAAGCACTGCCATTGCTATCTGTAATAATGCCAATCATTTCTTTCGCATCTCTTTCAGGGTACATCGGAGAGTTTGAGATCGTGGATGACCACAGGGGAGGCAAGATTATTGTCAATCTCAATGGCAGGCTGAACAAGGTGAGCCAAAAATTTTTTGTGCCTTCTCAGCTAGACTTGCATGTGCTACCGAGAGTCAAATTTTTACAAGTTGTGCATTAAATTTTTCTGTGCCACAGTTGCACAACTTGGTCAGTAGCTTGCCAACTTTACATACTTTGCTCAACTGCACAAATTTATCTGTTTTGAATACTGATCATTTGTAAGAACATTTAAACCCTTGTCATAGAAATTATATCACTGCAATCCTTGCAATTTTCTGTACAATTTGCTGTTCTCCATTCTAGCATAAATGCTCCTATGAAAAGTTCCATGGTGTTGAAAAGCAGAATGTTTTACAAAAGCACTCATGAGATCTGTTGTAATCTCAGAATAATGTGTCACATGGATTTTACACCATGACACACAAAGAGGTGTGTAATATGCAATCAACCTTGCAGAAATTCTGAGATGAACAGATTTGTCAATGTACTAAATCATCTGTCATCACACAAGTGTGTTGAGCATCGGAAGTACATTGTGATGAACACTTGTAAAATTACACTGCATTACAAGTTAATCAAACCAAAGTTGATTATTGAATCAAATTAGCTGGTATATCATGCGTACCTTAGACGACAGTTTGTCTCCATTTAATACCAAACACAGTCAAGCATGTGACAAGCATATCAGACGAGGATGAACATTGTTTAGATGTTGGCCCTTGTATGGTGGAAGGTTTGAATCTAAGATGTTGAAAAATTCTTTTTTTGTCCAGTTGTCCTGTATGAGATTTGTTAAGTTTTAGAGAGATGTGTTCTCTCTGGAGTTGAGTTTTGAAAACACTGTAAACAAAGTGCAGTTTCTAATCACTGTGAATATGCAATGCAAAGCTGCCAAGTCAGTGATTCTGTATAAGGCTCCTTGAATCACTTACCATCATGTGAGCCTTGACAAAAGAAGTTTAAAAAACTCCCCTGATTTAGGAATTTTTATTGCCCATGTAAAAGCATGCAAGGCACTATCGGTATCTCCTTGTAAAGTTGTTTAGAATTTTTGTGATTTTGATGTGTGAATGTTGGCAGCAGCCTCATGCCATGTTTATCTGTTATATATCATTGCTGGGGCAACAAGATCTCATATAGACTACAAAATGTCAAATGTTCAGGAGAGCAAAAAAAAAAAAAAAACACAACAACAACAACATAGCAGCCAAAGCACCATATATCATATTGGATAGCCTTTTCTTTGACATGCGTGGTGGTGTCATTTTTGGGGTAAGACAGCTTGGATTTGGACAGGACATCACTTACTAGTAGCTGATTCTCTGACCATTAATCAAAAAAGTCATTTTCACCAAACTATGAGATACAAGGTCTTGTCACCCCAGCGACACCACTTCACTGATTCTCTGACCATTAATCCAAAAAAGTCATTTTCACCAAACTTTGAGATACAAGGTCTTGTCACTCTAGCGACGAATTACTGGTAATGCTTCCTTTCTTGATGAACTTCTATGATTTGTTCTTCCCTGTCATCACAGTGTGGTGTGATCAGTCCCCGCTTTGACGTCTCAATCAATGACATGGAGAGGTGGACCAGCAACCTGCTGCCCTCCAGACAGTTCGGGTAAGCTTCTTGACACCACCTCCCAGCCCTTTGCCAAGGACTGTTCTGTTTGTTGTTAGGTAGTGGGACATGTTGGTTGATGAAGTTCCTATGAGGAATCTCATTAAGAATTACATTAATGATGAAGGGAGAGAGAAAATAGTGATAGAAAATAAAGGAAATATAGAGCCAATCAACTTGCACATAATTTAATGCACTGTAATGTTTTTGATATTAGAACATGTGCAGTGACAATCATTGATCAGCTTTGAAAAGGGATGAAATGATGCTTCACAGGTATTGCAAAGAGTTTGTGATCATACAGAAGAATAATGCTCTTTACTTTTCTGTGATATTTAGTGAAGCCTTGAAGGGTAATAATAATAGTTGTCATGGAAATGGTGATCGTTCAAATGAGAACAAATAACGTATGACAGAGTACTAAGAAATAGTACTTACACCACCCAAAATATTTCAGAAAATACCTCCCCATGTGTACTTCTAAATTGGTATTTTTATGCCTCCGCCACGAAGTGGTGCCGGAGGCATTATTCAGAATTATTCTTCAGAGATCAGATAAGGGAGAGCAAACTCAAGTAGAAAGTTACTTTGAGGGCTGTATTAGCACTGAAGAGAACAGGTTATTTAAATGTTTTCTTAATTAAATTATCAAGATGTTAGCTGGGTTGTCTGAGCCCCCTTGTTTGAGAATCACCCTTTTCTACTGAGACATTCTTTCCTATCAAGATATTAGCACCATGCAAATTTTTCCCTGATTGTTTTTTTGATCTACCTTGTTTTGAATAATGAATTTGGTTGCCATGGGTAAGTGAAACCAGTAAATGATTACCCATGGGCATTTCAAAATGGCTATGTAAATCGTGTTTACACATATGACTTTCCTTATTTCGTTCCTTCTCCAGATACGTTGTCCTCACCACCTCAGGAGGCATCATGGACCACGAGGAGGCAAGAAGGAAACATGTGGGTGGCAAGATCCTTGGCTTCTTCTTCTGAGAAGGCAGAGAGGAGGAGCAGGAACCGTGGGGTTGTAAATTATGAGCCAGAATAAACTGCACTAAAAAACATCATTCAGTGACTTTTCTCGTACAAGTTTGTTTTTTTGATGGTCTTTTTTTATAGACAGAAATTTTAAAGGATGGTTTTGTCAGCATTAGGGAGCTTTAGATTTTTGTATGCTTATGTTCAGAGGGGGGAAAAAAACCTGTTTTGCACATGCGCAAAATTGCTTATAAAAATAGATCTTGCGTTGTCTTATGAGTTTTCACAGTCGGTTCTGGGCCATTTTTGCGTCCGCTCAAATCACGACGCAGAGAGCTACTTGATGCAATTATCATACGGGGGCGCCATTTCACTTTGTATAGACTCTGCGTCCTTGCATATGATAAAGCTGCTTTGCAGCACGACGGTGGGAGAGAGGAGAATGGCCAACACAATTGTCTCGACGTCTGTGTGACAAATCTAAAGCTCCCTTGTTATGGATGTGTGGAATGCTTGAGCTGTGAGTGCTAACCTGTGGAGGATGTTTTAGAGTGTAGTGCCAAAGGTAGCCCACCTTGCTAGCTATCACTGCAAAGGGTCTTCATTGTGTGGTGTGAGTGATTGGGGGGGGGGGGGGAGGAGGAGGGGATTGAGGAAAAGTATTAGTGGCCAAAAGCAATAAATTGTGTGTGGTACGAGAACTCCTAATAAGTTGTGTTTCATCAACATCAGAGATTAGTGTTAGTCGTGTAGAGATGCTGTTATGGACTTGACAGTGATAAAAGGTATCGTGAGAAAGAAAACCATGATTTTCCCCGTATCGAATAAAAGGGTACCGGTAGTTTGATTTTGAATAGTGTAATTGCCAATCATTCATGACTTTCTGTGAGGTTTGAGAAATCTTGAAACGTGGCTGCCGTCTTCAGGCGTTTGTAAGCAGGTGACTGAAATAAAATGCTTGTGTGTGTGGAATGTTAGCAAAGAGAGTACAATGTATGAGAGGCTTTTTAAAGTTTGGGGAGTATTTTATTTGCCAAGTTGTGTGTATGTTTGTCATCCGCTGTACTCAACATTTTAGAGAGAAGCAAGTATTAAATCATTGAAGAACTTCACATACAGTGCACTCCCATTATAACAAACAAGGTTATAACGAAATTCCAGTTACAACGAAGTAAAAATTCAGGCTGCAACATTATCTGTATTTTTATTGTTTATTTGGTCAGTTTTAACAAAATTTCAATGTAACAAAAGAAAAGTGCCGGTCCTGAGGACTTCGTTATAATGGGAGTCCATTGTATTTAGTCTTGAAAATGGAATGAAAGGGGGAGATGATATATAAGTCCACTACATACAAATCAACTGACATGCTCCAAATAGGTGAATGCAAACCGTCTTCTCAATCATACATCTTTCTGCTACTAATACCAAACATGCACACACCCCATCCTCTTGCAAACAGTGGAAACTACCATGACTGTCTACAGTAGAAGACAAAAGTTAAAGAATTGACAGAGATATGGCTGGTGTTTGCATGAGAGTTGAGGGTTCTGGAATATGCTACATGAGTTTTAAACAATCCAAACTCAAGGAGATGCCATAAAATAAATTACATGACACAGTTTCACAGCTTTATTTACAAAAACAGTTCATTGATATGGGGAAACCATGCTTTGTCCTTCAGTTCATACTTTAGTGAGGTGAAAGATATGCATAAAATACAGTACATACACTAGTGACATTCGCAATGTTAGTGCAAGACATGCAGTTGCTTTACACGTGACACGTGAAGAATGACCTCACACTGCATATTTGTTACAATACATTGCGTACAACTCGAACCAACCAGATTGCAATAGTTGTTACATACATAGTGACTGTTCTATTTACAATGGCGCCAGAGTCGTCCAAGTTGCCCCATGGACTTTCAGCCTCGAGTGTACTATCCAAATGACTTTCAATCTGATAACCTTTTTGCATTGCATGACGGTGTGAATAAGCCCACAATTTCCCACTATGCTACTACTTATACTCTTCTACAAAGAAACCTCAATTTAAAGGACAAGTGCACCTTCGTTAACATAAGGATTGAGAGAATGCAGCAATATTAGTAGAACACATCAGTGAAAGTTTGAGGAAAATTGGACAATCGGTGCAAAAGTTAAGAATTTTAAAAACTTTTGTGTTGGAACCGCTGGATGAGGAGACTACTAAGGCTCGTGATGTCATATGAGTACAAAAGTATAAAGAAAATATAAAGAAAATTCAACTTATTTTCACTTTTAATAATAAAAGAGCACTTGACTTGCCTCTTTCTACAGGCAATGGGAATAATATTACCCATAACATATGTCAGTAACGAGTCAAGGGAATGTGTACTTTTTTCAAAAGATGAAATTTTGTGAAATTCTCTTTATATTTTCCTTATATTGTTGTATGCATGTGACATCATACACTCCAGTAGTCTTCTCATCCAGCGGTGACTGCACAAAAACTTCAAAAATTCATAACTTTTGAACAGATTGTCTGATTTTCCTCAAACTTTCAATGATGTGTTCTACTAATATTGCTACATTCAAACCTTATGTTAATGAAGGTGAACTACTTGTCCTTTAAAGAGGTCAGACATGAAAAAACCTGTTACATCAAGATGATTTTGCAGAGCCCAACTCTTTATACATATATATTTCTTTGTTTCTGTTCCCTGACATGGTGAGAAATATGATAAAAGGTTATTGTTTGTAGGTGCTTGTCAATGCTAGGTTCCCCTGTAATTACTTCAAATTCCCTACAGGAATTTCAAAGATGTCAAACCTGTGAAATACACAAATATGACACTTGCGTGAGTAAGAACAGCTGTTGGGGGTAGCATATGCTAAGTTTTATACTGTGATTTTAAGACAACATCAATTTTCTTAATGTCCAAAAACGGCTAATATGGAAAGTGTGAAGTTTTGCTTGAAGACTGCCCTAAAGGCCTGCACATATGACCAAATAAGACACTGGAGTATTCACATAACTGACAGCTCGCTCTTCTTTTTTTTTTCACCTGGTGTGAAGATACTGTCTGAAGGAAATCTTGGTGAATATCTGTCCCCAATGATGACGGCATGAATGTAAATTATCTGAGAGCAATAACTCATCTGCACTGCATACAGCCACTGAAAATCTTATTTACAAGTTAATGACAATTAGTTGGGGGCCTAAGGGCTCAAAATGGGTTGTTTGGTTCAGATTTTTCCAAAAGCACCAAATTTGGCTCATAGGTCCCTTGTACCACACTCTTTCGATTTTTGATGGGCGCCAAGACGAAAAACCCTTGGGGCCGCCATATTGGTGAAATCCAATATGGCCGCCATCCGGGTTAAAGGTCAACTGCAGTTACAAATTGAAAAGGTTGATTAATGTTATGAATCCCATGTGGAAGATTTTACGGGGTTAGAGAATGTGATTCTAAATATCATTACTGCAATTCAAGGTCACTATCACCTCTCAAGGTCACTTTCAAGGTCAAATAAGGCTCAAATCAGGCATTTTGTGCATTTTTCGAAAGGGCGTCTGTGAGCATTCAACTGCAGTTCACTGGTACCCCTATTTTGTCCCATTTGTCATCTCTTCCATACTCCTTCAATGGTCAATTAGGGTCAAGAGCGGCTCCATCCCCCTACATATCAATAATGATTATGACAAATAAATGAAAATATGATATTTCAGATAATATATATATATATATATATATATAATATATTGACATCTTTGAGCACAGAAAACGGGCTTCCATCGGTTTTGTTTTCTTTCCTCTTTTTCTTTGCTCAAAGTTTTCACTATTTATCAATTGTTTCTGGTCAGTTTTTCCTTTCTTTGTTTCAATATATATATATATATATATATATATATATATATATATACATGCTTAAATACGGCCGCCATCATATTCCACGGTGCCGAATCAGGGGGCAATGGCAAAGAGGATAATAAACACGCCTATCTTATTTTGTCTTCGTTTTTCCTTCTGACGAGATAGCTGGATTGCCCGTATGCAACTAGCTGGTCAGTTGTATGTACTTGGGGTGGACCACTTTACCGGTTTATGCACCTTGAGGTTTTCCGATAACGGAATGCCGATTCAGGATCTTTTCATGTGTCTGGGTGTGTGATTCTTTCACAAGGGACTTCCACTTTTTATATCCAAGTGATGAGGTGCAAAGTGTTGTGCCTCTACTAGAGGGGACGGTATGACAACACACACCATTGCTCAGCTAGACTTGAGATAAGTGGGATTCGAACCCGCGCCGGAACACAAAGTCTTTAGACCGCAAGCCATACGCTACCGACTGAGCCACCTCGTCACCTTTCATGGTCAATTATATAACTTTCCAGCTGGCAAGCGATATGATTCTCCTCCTGCTGAAATTGGTGCATGCCTGCTCTCCCTTGACAAGACAGCGTCTGCTTCTTCAGAGAAGGAAGCAATGGCTGAAGCTTCCAGGGAATCGAGCTCCACAATCCAGGTCAGACCAGTATTCTAGAGTCAGTTAGCTAAATTCGAAGTCCTTTAATGGCAGTATCTTATCAGAGTAGGTGAAAACAATTCAGCTGAAGGTTTTTTCTTATCTTTTTTTAATTCTCTTTTTATCAAACGAAACCGTTTCTTTACTGAAAGCGCAAATGACTAGGGAAACTGAACACCTATTGATGTTGTTTGGGATACTGATCCTGAAGAAAATAATCTTAACATTTTTGCGCAGCAACACTGTGCAGTCCTTTGACAAGAGATGGTGATGGCACCACTCAAATCTTAAATTATGATTGGAAGAGCGTAAAGGCTTCCAGAAAGTCAAGATTAAAAAATAAAGAACTGCCCTCATCTATCAGCGCACAGATATCCAAGGATAAATGGGACGGACAAATTCCTTACTCATCCTGAGCACCTGATTCGAGACGGAAATATCCAACAGGAATTGTGATCTCACAACCCTTCAGCTTTCCAACAACTTAGATGCGATCTACGCAAAGATATCCTTACAAAGGATGACATAATGTTTTCTGAAAGCATTTTCTGAAAAAAAGTATACAATCGCACGGATGAGCATAACATCACATTTTCGGTAGTGTGTTTTCTTTTTTAATCCCTTTGATCTGAGGGAGTTACGGGTGGGTCGTGGTGTTGAAAAGATAAAGGCCTTTTCAGCTCTTTCTTGTACAGCATATCTCTCTTCCAGAGCCCAAAACCAGGCACTGACAGGGTGCGACATTACTTCAGACTTGCTTTGATGTGGCTTGCAAAATGCCTAAGTACATGTAGTATGGGTCAGCAAACCAGAGCTCACTGACACGTTAACTGCTTTAATAATCGTGCTCACGTCCAGCAAGGACTGATGAGCAACAGGGTTTATGGGGCAGCCAGCGTCAGGGTAGACATCATCTCGTCATAACGTGGGAGCAGATCACGTCGTGGGAGCAGATCATCAGAAACCACCCTATCTGCTCAAGCGCCGCTGTATCAACATTTCGAAGATGAGTGCTGCTGCAAGTGAGTTTCTACTGGAATCATGACAACATGGGTCATGATGTGATCCCTGACTTCAGGGAGTGGAGTTGGAGGAAAGATGGCACAGGTACATGGCAATTACTAGTACTATCAGTCACTCTCCGCAATGCTTCAGTACCAAATATCATTCTTCTGCACCACAGCTGTTTCAAGGCATGCATTGGGAGGTGGAAAACATGGAAATGGAAAAAAAAATAATGAAATGAATGAATGAATGAATGTGAAAAAGCACATTGTAGAGCAGGTGTCAGACGAGCCATGGTCAGTAGTTTGATATTGCTGCAAACTTAAAGTGGGGGGGGGGGGGGGGGGGAGGGAATTGAGGGCCTATCTGACGGGAGAAGACATTGTCGCAATGCCAGCGTCTAGAAGAAATTATTTTCGCTGTCACAACTCACGCGATTTCCAGGGCGACGTCCAAGACGTCTTCAAACAAAGGGACAACTTATTTGCTTGGAAGTCACGGGGATGTTGGCACGGCTTTTGCAGTCACAAGGACTTATCAGAGACGTCTTTTCTCAGCGACTTCTCCCTTTCGTCGCCATTATGTTATTACGGTCTCCACAAGATGCGGGGACATCTCGAAGATGTTGCAGACAACTTAGTCTCCACGACATTGCCACTGTGATGGAGACTTCTCAGAGACATCTCGGAGACAAGCTGGAAGACGGAAATAGTCTCTGCAAAAATCGAAAATGTTCGATTCTCCTGCGAATCCTGGAGATTGGGCTCGTCTCCAGGAGGCGTGCGTCGTAGAGATGTTGCGGAGAGTAGAGTTGCAATTAAACCTATAGTCTCCAGACCAACGAGATACCAACTTATAAAGTCTTGTGATATCATACCATTTTGCGTCCAAGCACTTTGGATAGAATGTTAATAGACCCTAGAAGGTGTCATGACAGTTGTACTATAGCATATCTAGTCTGTACCCTGTTAATGGTGTCACTGTGGCACCTGTGAAATATGCTTGTTCCCTACATGGCGTCATCAGGACCGTCATGTTCTCTGAACGGCATATGTAGCTGTGGAGGCACATAAAATTTGCTAGAGGGACTTTAGAATCGAACTTTCTTACACAAGTTCGAAAATAGCAAATTGATGCCAACCTGATGTACTAAAAACTCTCTTAAACACGACAGATTTTTTTTTTCATCCAGATTAGGAGTGATCTTCATAATTAGTATTCCATTGAATTTAAATCTGAATTATGAATATCTATTTTGATTGAGGATCCCTGAACTGGAACAGAGAAATAAAAACACTTCTCTTTTTAGTGGCAACGTCTGGTAATATAGAGAGTAACCCCCCCCCCCCCCTTACTGCTAAACTATTAATATATTAGGTAGCAATAGGATTCTATTTTTCCCATAAGTATTTTTTTTATTGCATTCCTTACAGATGAAGATGAAAATAATCAAATCTTGAAAACTCTTTGAAAGCGCATTACCAATAATTCTAACTAGCTCTTTTGGCTGTCATTAAAGCAAACGCAAATACATTGAATTCCGCAAATATTACCAGTCGGTGAGGACATTTCCTCTTAGTGCCTGTAATGTAAAAATAATTAATGGAATGATTGTGACATGAACTATGATATTCCATAGCTTGGACAGAACCTCACGTAAAAACTTGTGTAGCCATATCATAACAGGCCATAATTGAGATGATGCAGAAAAAAAATACCGTAAGTAATCATGAAAAATGAAATTGAAGGGTTACCAAGTCTTCAAATTTAATTGTGAAATAAGGATCTGAGTAAGATCCCTTAAACCTAATTACTCTCAGAAAGGGGTTCTTATTATAATGCATGGGTGTATACCTAGTGTTTGAAATCTTAACACGAAAGCAGATATATTGATGTTACTCGTGAGAAAGCCCACCTCTCCCTCTCCCACAGCCCTAAACAAATGCAATTCTTTTAGCAGGGCTGGCATTCCTCCTATATTGACTATAGGCAAGCCATTCTCTAAATAACCTATTGTGAATATAATGGTTTGACCTCAAATGACCTTTAGGGAGACCTTATAAGGAAAAGTTGACATCAGACCATAAAAACAACTTCAGAATCGAATTTCTTGACCCATAAAACCTCTAAAGCTGACTTTTCAAATTATTGTAACACTTTAAAGGTTTTTAATTGTTATACTGGCCTTTAAACGTAGGTGGCAGCCATATTGGATTTTGCAAATATGCCGCCCCGGAGGGCGCCCTTCACAAGAAATACGCCTTTTTTTTTTCAGCCGTCGACAACTGCAATTCTATTACTAAGGCTGGCATTCCTGGAATATTGACCATGGGCAAGCCATTTTTTTCAATAAACTGTTATGAATACATTGGCTTGACCCCTAAATGACCTTAAGGTGACCTTATAAGGAAAAATTGACTTCAGACCATAAAAACAACTTCAGATTCGAATTCTTTGACCCAGAAAACCTCTTAACCTGACTTTTTAAATGATTGTAACCCTTTTATGTTTTCAAATGCAAGTGACCTTTAAACCTATATGGCGGCCATATTGGATTTTTGCCAATATGGCCGCCCCAGAGGGCGCCCTTCTTGGCGCCCATCAAAAATCGAAATAGTATGGTTTGGGCTACATGTGTGCCAAATTTTGGTGCTTTTGGAAAAATTTGAACCAAAAATCCCTTGCGTCCCCCACTAAATGATTGTGCTACAACAAGTTTTCCAAATGCATCTGTTTCAAGTTAAAAGGCAGGTTTCTTAATTTTCCTAATGATTCCATAAGCAAACGTACAGACAGATTGCCACTACTTTACTATTACAATGACATTACTAAAAATGATCCTGACAAGGCTATTAAATGACAGGCGAAAGAGCTTTATTCCAGCATTTGTCATAATCTCTCGCATGCGGTAGTTAAAGATCTTCATTGGCTTTGTATGGAACTGAAAAATGCCTTGCACATTGAGCCAAGCACAAAAGTCTTGAATGGCATAGCCTTCTAGCAACTTTTAATTAATGATCACAGACTGTTAATATTGAGGAGAGGGGGAAAACAATGGACCAATGGGGACAAAACTTAAGCACTGATATGACATTAGAGATATAACATCATATGAGATAATGGCATCCAATGTCCAAATGCTCTGATGAAAGTATGTTCTGTACATTCATTTATAGTTGTCTTTTATTCTCACTCTTGGCAATATGCCATTGTATCATATGCCACATACTCAAAATAAGGAGAAAGATATGAATTTGATGCTAGTAACAAATTTTGTAATCATGCACACAAAAATACTCTCACAGTGTTCCTACAAGCTCGAAGGATTGAAATTCAAGGACTATCCATGGAGTCAATAGATTATTCTTCTTTTTGCTGTCTTCAGTATTGATGCAGGACAAAACAAATGATGAATTTAAGTATGTCCATTTTTACCAGTTTCTTCCAGTTTATCATGAGTTTTCCATAAAAACGATAGAGAGAGCTACAGAGCATACTGAACTGAAGAACCATATGTACCTGAAGAGATGGGAATACAAATTTCAGTTTAAAAAAAAAAAAAGAAAAAAGTGAAGACTTGCACTCCATAGTTTAGGCACCACGTACGATACATTATTCAAAATTTCAGGGTGAAACTTCATTTAGAATGTTAAGCACAAGGATGATGGAAAATATAGGACTTGGGTTGGAGGAGTACCGAAATAAGGTCAAAGGCTTGCATGAAAACACATTCTATGAATTGTCGGGAAATTTGTAGATTTGCGAGTATACGGTGACAGCTGACATTTGATATGCCATACAAACTCCCTACATTTGACAATTTTTCTCCAGAAAGGCCAACAATTCACCTAAAGCAAGAGAAATTCACCTAAAGCAAGTCCAAACTAAAGCTAAGAAATATGGAGTATAAGTTTTCAATTGATGGACTAAGGTTTGTTACAGACACATTCTTTACCGACACACTGTAGGTAGGTAAAATAAGTGCCCACACTTGGCAAATTCAACTGCACGCTTTTGATATTAAAATGAGCGAACAGGTTGCTTGCAAAGACAAGGGGTGAAACATTGCAGCTGTTCTCTTCCACCAATGCTACAAGCAGCGCATCCTAATATCTTGTTCTTTATGATGGTTTCCACAAAAATCTGTGAAGACTGCAGTGGGCTCCAGAGTTTGGTTCTATACCGGTCACATGGGTAGCTGCTCAGAGCTGGTGTAAGGCCTGCATGAACTGGTGCTTGGCTGCGATATTGGAATCAATCGCTGCACACGGCCTACATGAGAGAGAAGCACAAACACATTTCAAATTTTTTATTGTGCGTGCATGCATGGCATGACTGTTACGAAAATTGTTGATAATTCTTGTAATGATGGCATACTCAAGGGGTGATTACAGTGAATTCTCACTCCTAAAACTCCCTGGAATACAAACTAAAATTAAGTTAGATTCATTCGCAAAAAAATTGGTTGTGAAAGCCAAATTTTGACTAGAATTTCAGGCTTTCAAGCACATGTGAAATTACAGGAAGCCATCTAAATTTTCCTTTCATCCTCCACAGTCTCAGGAATACATCATTTGTCACATGTAGAGGAATGCAAACTGGTAATTCAGTCAAAAATTGGTGCTCCAGTAAACCTTTTGTGATCCACTGCCTACAATTCATTGTTTTCATTGCACACATGCATACATATCAGTAGTACCAGGACCATCAACTCTTCAAGCAGAGTTTGCAGGCATAATACCTACTGATCATAAAATGAACTCTCTATGCTACAAAGGTAATTATTTCTGCTTTATACCTGACCTCTTGAAGAACAATCATACATTGTATGTACAGCTGCTCTTAAAACACAAACACTGGTGACCAAAGCTTAATCATATGGTTCGTTCTTGTTACAACAAACATCCTTATAGTTATAATAAAATTTTCATTACAATGAACAAATTCAGGTCCCCAAAATAACTATGTCTTTCAATATGCATTTCACTGTTTGGCTATAACAAAATGTTGATATAGTGAAAGAAAATTGCCGGTCCCAAGGCCTTGATTGTAATGGGAGTGCACTGTACTATGCATTAAGATTTGTCTTTCCAAGGGAGGACTACAAACTTTTCAAGCCTAACATGTGTATGTTCAAGTGCAAATCATTGTCAGCATATCGTAGAAAAATGAGGGGAATTTGCAAGAGCAACCTTTTGTCTTTGATTCTTTAAGATGTGCTCTCACCTAGACAGGAATGCTATGAGGATCGGGGCTGTTCTCCTGGGGAAGTAGTCTTGCCTGACGACATGTTCTAGTGTGTAGAGCAGTCCCGTGGGATCTCCGACTGGTCTGCATTTGTCCTCACCCTGGGATATGACAACATATCAACAGATACAGAAATGAAGCAGACATCAAATGGAATGTCACAAGATAATGACACAAAAATATCAAGAGTACCGGTACATTATATATCGTCGCTGGGGTGACAAGACCTTGTATCTCAAATTTTGGCAAAAATGCCTTTTTTTTGATGGTGAGATAATCAGATAATGATGTGATGTCCTGTCCAAATCTCAGCTGTCTTACGCCACAAATGAATCCCCCATGGCATGCCAAAGGAAAGGGAATCCCATTTGTTACAGTGCTTTGGCTGCCATGTTTTTTGTGGGTTTTTTTTTCTCTCCTGAACATTTGACATTTTGTAGATACGAGATCTTGTCATCCCAGCGACAATATATGTAATGTCTTGAGTGAACATGACTTTGAAGAATTAGACAGACACAAACATGACAGAGGCAAATGTGGAAATATGAAGAAAAAGGCTAAAGCTTGTAGCATCAGATTCTGGAATTATCTGTATCTGTACTTGCACTCCAAAATACACTATCATTCTCCTGGTAAGGGATGTCCCATGAACAGTTTGTGTGTGCTTGGGGAAAGTACCTGTAATCTTTGACCTTGTGAATTTCTACAGTGCACGGACATTTATGGAAACAGTTATGCATAATATTAGAGAAAATGATGACGGCCATAAACTCAGTCTGAAGAGACCTTTCTTTGTAATGTTTTCAGAAAGAAATGCAGGACAGGCTAGACTCTTGATGGCACAATTCACAGCATTATTGACCTTCAACCTCACACTTACTTGAAAATCTTTGATAGATTTGCCCTGTAGAAGAGGTTTTGCATGTGTTTCTTAGATATTTTCAATCATGCACATTTTTCACAGCCATGACATAATGTCTAAGAAAAAAAAATATAGCTACCTAAAAATAACTATCAGCACTATAACCACAAGCACTCGGAGAAATCCACAAATACGTCATCAGATATATATATTTTGTTTTGTCACCATTTCAACAGTTGCATCTGTTGGAACATACTGTGGTAACATGGAAAATGCCCTGGTATCTTTGATGGGAAATCTGAGGTTAAAATTCTGCATGATGAAAAACACCATGAGACTAGATCTCCCAACTACTATGGGTCATCTTCAGTCCAGGTGTCATAATGGTCACACAGTGATGCTGGGGCAATAGAAATGGTAGGACCCTTTGGAAGATTTATGTGATAGTTAAAGAGGCTAACTCTGTTTAAAGAAGACCAAATAATCATATTTTTTATCATATCTCTGTTTGGAATAAATTGTGCGTACACTGTACTTTGAAGTGTTATCCCTAATACCCCCATCAATTTTTTTTTCGGTGCTTTCCAATGCTTCAATATTTTGAAATGAAATTCCATTACTTTTTTTTTTGTGATCCTTCCTACACATTCTGACACCAAATCTATGGTAATTGGACCTGTGAGACTTTTTGTTGATTTTGTGAAGCACAGTCACATATGTAACATTCAAATGAAACATCCAATGCTTTTGGAGTGGACTGGTAAAGAGAGCTGCCACACATGACACACTGAAGGGAGGGGGAAAGTGGTCCGTAGCTACCTTTATCAGGCCAAGATGAACCAGGAAGGAGTTGATGACTGACTCCGCCTTGCACTTTTGCGAGGAAAAGAGCTTCCCAAGAATGGCATCTGGAAGAGTGGAGAAAAGTGAATGAATCAGCGAAACATGGTAGGGAAAAATGCTGGTAGACCAGCATCCGTTAAACTGGTGATTACGTATGAAAACCTTTATTTTCCATGAGTGTCTCTCAAAATGTAAGTTTTTGCTCTTGTTATTGAAAATATACATTTTGTACAGTAATGTCATGACTGTTTTATTCCATAGCTTGTAACTGATGTAATATCAACAACAGACATGAAAACTGAATATATTAGTACATGAGAAATGACTTTGTTCATGATCATGGATAGATGATGTGGTTTTATCCTAACCAATGACCAATGCTGGAGTGGTGAGTTTTGTTTCAAACAAACTTAACCTTGACAGATACATGGAGGGCATGGATTGGATTACTGTCTTATACCATCTTATGGTTATGGATTTCCTATAACTGGACAGAACTTCACTGCCAACGTCACTATTCAGCATCACTTCCAACATTGACATCAATGATCATCACCTTCATCATTTTCTCTATTAATATCATTATTATCACCATCATCATCATCATCATCATCATCACCACCATCATCATCATCACTATCATTATCATCATCATCATCAAAATCATCACCATCATCATATTCATATTCATCATACACACATTTTTTTTTTTCCCCTGCATACCTGAGCACTGGTTAACTGCATTCTTCACATCATTATTGGTGATGTCAGTCACAGAAGCAATCTTGACAAATGTTTTCACTGCCACAGATTCTTCATATACCTCGTCCTGTTTAGAGAGAAGAAAAATAAAATGTCAGCCACTTTCAAATATACTGATCTTGATATATTAGGTGAAAATAGGTTTAGATATTAGGCAGACATTGCACAGCCAAGACCTGCCAAACATAAATGTATAAAAACAATGCATTTTGGAATGCAAGTATGGATACATGTAGCTCAACCACAGCTAAGTGAAAAGGCAACTTCATAATACTGGTATGCATTTTTGGTTTTAATTGTTCGAGGGAACTTTGCCAGAAATAAAGAGCATCTGTCACAATATTAGTGGATTTGACTGGAGATTTTTATCATTCGAGAATCGGCAGCTCATCTCACTTGGACGTGTTGTTTTGTCAAAAGAAATGACGCAGGAAAATCTTAAATTTCTCATCTTATGCACAATATGAACAAGTTTCCATCATTCTATTTGTTAGGTTTTACTGTGTCTATTCATGCTAATTCAAACATGGTGTTTCTTGGCACTTTTAACCATTTTGAAATGCTTTTGACGGTGACAGTTTTGTTTTGCATTGCATACTTACACCAAGCTCCCTCAGTATCTTGTCGGCTGGATTTGTCCCCATGGCCAGTAGCTTTGATGAGGTTGGAAATGTCAGGAAATCACCAGCAGTGACTGCAACCTTTTTTTTTGGGGGGGGGGGGGGAGGGGGTAATGGAGGCATAAAAAGGGAATATCATGTCATATTTGCCAGTACTGGCCACATTTGGAAATAAAAGATTTGATCTGATGATTAAGTTATCAGTTTAAGAAAGACAGTTCAGACAAGGCTTTAGTTTTTCACTGCATGAATATTTTTGAAATTATGATTTCTAGTAATCTGTGCATGCAGACATTCACTGAGTAGAGTTTGTTGTTTGTAGAGCACAAATATATTGATTCCTCATACTCGGTACAGACTAAACACAGAAAGGACATTTCATACAATTGTACTTCCAAAGGGGAAAAATGTAGATTGCATATATGATACATATGAGCATGGTCTTTGGAGTATTGTGAGCATGATTTTTGTAGTAACCCTGCCACTGCCCTTCAAATAGAGAAATTACATGCAATCCTCAGTGTTTCTTGGGCTTTATATATGTAAAATGACCACTGCTTCTGGTAGTGCCTCAAAATCTGCCTACTATAGGGGGCATAGTGTAGCAAAAAAAAACAACAACAAAAAACTGCTGTATGTATAGGGGGCACACACACAATTGACTGTCCATCTTTTCACAGCAATAAAAATGATGTGTGAATTGCCTAATATTACCCTTTGTTAATAGCAGAATAATAATAATGATGATGATAATAGCATAGTACTACTGCTGCTACTACTTATATTACATGTACTACTGTACTACTACAATTTCTGATGATATAATAATGAGGCTAAAAACAATGTTTATCTTCATCATTATTATCATTATCACCATCATCATGATCATCATTATATTTACTGCTTCAGGATTACTAATATTATCACCAATGTCATCATCATCATCATCATCATCATCCAATTCATTAATGTTTTTACATCAGGGCACATATGATACTGTAATGGTAGTGTATGTACATTGTATGTCCATACATCCTAGCCTTCTGAGAGGTGTACAACACACAACGTCTCTCACTACGAACTTCCTCTCCTGCTCTGTAAAAGTTCTTTCAGTGAGTACTTGTACCTGGTATTGATACCAAAACATTGCCAAGCAACCCTGGTGAACTGATTCTTTTCATATAAAAAAAAAATCATAATACAAAAAATTAAAAATAAAATTATTATACAAAAAAAAAAATTCAAAATGTCGACACAGCATCTCTACCATTACTGTATAGCAGTATTTGTTGAACATATCAACAGGTCTGTAATATCTCTACTTTTGTTTGTCTGCTTGCTTATTTTTGGTTATTTTGTTTTGTGTGTGTGTCTTTATGTCTGTGTGTCTGTCTGTCTGTCTGTCTGTCTGTCTTCCCCAATGAATTCTTTCTTCATTGTTTGCATGTTCCATGATAAAGAACATGAATACATCAGATGACATGGGGTTATCAAAGGTGATTGTTACCATGAAAACAGACTTAACAACAGTTGCACAAGGACTACATTCTGTAGTACTAAACACTTGTGTAGGAGAAAGAGAAGTATATAACAGTGCACTGGGCGACTGGGTAAAAAGATGAAAACTCAGCACAGGAAAACCTCACTTTAATGAGCTGCTTGGGACCACTGAAATTTCCTCTTTATATTGGGTACCTTGTTATATCAGGGATAAAAACAAAAGAATATTAGGGGAATGGGACCTGCAAAAATGACCTCATATTGTGTACATCTCACTAGCTGACCTCATCACGGTGAGGTTCGACTGTACATTCTCTTTTTGGCTACTGCAATAGCATGCAGAAGGCAAGACAATATTCACACAAGAGTATGAGAAACAGGATTTTATTATAAAACAGAATGATATTCATATGAATCAAGCCTCTACAGACAGGCAATAGGCAGAGTACAATGTATACAGTGTATCTACATTAATTTAGCGGTCACACAATTTTGCCATGAGAAGTCCCTGAAATCAGTTTACAGACAAATTATACCAGTTTTTGCTTTGTCGCTTGAGCTAAAAGCGCAAGATGCCCGCAGAATAAGTCATACTTTGGTACAAGAGGTAGCAGGAAAATATCAACATGCAGGTTGACACTATCATACGTATCCCTTGTCTTGTGTTGAATGTTTATCAAAGCACAATGCATCTTGAAACAGTCTGCAAAAGTAGGCTATATAACATTATACAACGTCCAAGTAGATCCTTGTAATTTGATTGGAGGATTGTTGGTGACGTGATATTAAATAAGTGCTCCATTCAACGCGCCGTGCAATTTTGGTTCTATTTTTGCGTGCAACTTGGTTCGATTTTTTCGTTCTATTCCATGGTTCGAGAAATTGTACGGTACTGCGTGTACTGTGTGTTGCATATTGAGGATCGCATAGCAGCTAGCGCAGGTACGTGTGCGGTGCGGTACATGCATGCGCGTACGTAGGCCTACGTAGTGCTAGTGTACGTGTATGAGCGTAGTATAGCTGTGACCTACCTGTATCTACACTGATTGCACAAGCCAGAAAGAGAATCGCAGTGGATCCACATGTAAGTATAGCTATATTTTTCATACATATAGACTTCTAGGCCTACTTAGACCAAAAAGATCTACTTGGACGTTGTATAAATCAAATAGTGTATGGTCTTTACTCGTGCAATGGAACGAGATTTCGCACTCGGTGAAAGATGAGGCGCACTATTCAACTCGGCTTCGCCTCGTTGAATAGAGCGCCTCTATCTTTCACCTCGTGCGAAATCTCGTACCATTGCACTCGTGACCATTCACTATTTGTATAATATCACACAGCATGAGGGCTAAAAATGTAGTTTTCACAGTCAACTGGATCAAATTCAAAGGGGCACCTGAGAAATCCTTTTGGGGTGGGGGTCAAATGAGGTCATTTCTTCTGTTTCACTTCTGACTAATTCTTGATGCATCGCTTAGCACAGATACGATTTCCCTTCCGAGTCAATAATGAACAATCTCATGTGTAGATTCATTGCTGAACGCTGTAACTACATCTTATGTGATTTGACAATGCGAAAGCAGAAAGTGACTGTAGGATACTACCAAATCAAAACACTCGATGACAAGACATCACATGCATGCTGCTGCAAGTGCAAGTGTATTGGGATAAAGATTCATATGTTGTATGTTTATCTGCAACTCCATGGCAGGATGAGATCTTAGCTAAGCTTCTGCACTGCACTAACAAAAGCATGCTCGAGAGAGAGGCCTGCATCTTGATGTGGCAAATTGGCAATAGTTCTCTATACGTCTCAACCAAGCAAGCAGACAGGGACAATTGTGACGTACAACTGTACATGTGTAACACATTACACACCACTAATAACCTGCTTGCCTGCTCGTCATCTATTGGTGAAAGCAAAGAGGTATGGGATCCCCTTTACCACACAGAGTCACTGTCTCATATCAGTTCTTCTGTCAACTCCCCCCCCCCCCCTCCCCATCATCCCAATTAAGTAGTGACAACTAACTAATAAACACACTACTCTGATAGGCTTTGTCATCTTGTCTGGAAATGCCAGCTATCAAATTTTTAGTCCATCAGAAATTTTTAGAAAAATGGAATGTAAGAAGTCTACTAAACATGACATATCATTATCAGATCTTTTAACATCCATCAGATTTTCAGGGTGAAAATTTTCAGAAATAATGACATGGCCTTTACAAAAACCACTTGAATCTACAACATTTCACAACTACTTGATTGCATCAGCATTATTTACAATGTTAAAGCAATACCAATGGTATTCTATCTTCTCGCGTGTTTGCACATTTTTCACGCAATATCCTGAAAGATGAGATATTCTAAAAAATATTTTTTATCACTTCATATTTCTTTCTTGATGAAGTCGTATCATCATCAGCATCATAATTTTGTTCAACAGTGCATAGCAAACACAACAATGAACTGAAAAATTTGATTGTAAATAATTTAAATATCATGAAAGCTTTCACACTAGAAGAGTACTTTTATCAAGCTTATTTACCATAACAACACATCCTGTCTGCTTCAAAGTAGTACCTGCTACAAAAATATTTCATTTATTGTATACATACAGAGTATAAGAAGACAAGCCTATATTCATCAAATCCACTACAAAATTCAAGCGGTAAATGCAGAAAATTCAGAAAGCCAGAAAAATGTCATTATTAAAAAAGTTTCTACAGCTCACTACTCATTATTCCAAGACAGTGGGTAGCAGTTTTAGCTTAAATTTGATAGGTACCCGTCACAGTGACACAAGGTGCTTTTGACTCAAATTCTACCCTGGCCTGCTAGGGTAATGGCCCTGACATATAACACAACATTACCACGACAACATCCTGACAACCCTGAACTGTTAAGATGCTCTCGCAGTAACATTCCGCTGAAACATTCACCACACATTTGCAACATCTGCATACGTATATAACTTGCCCTACAACAATGTACATTGAGGTTTACATGTAGTTCCTCTTGGCAATCTATGTGGGCTCTATCTTATCATATTCTCTGGTATTATGCACAACTTACATAGAAAGAAATGATTTTGATTTTTGAGAAAACACGAAAAAGGCTCGACCATGACTAGACAGGGAAGATTTTCATTCAGGCACAAAAGTTTTAGAATCATATGATGCTAGTCCTTTACATACATGTAGGGCAATAGAAGGTACAAACGACTGAGTTGAAGCCTTCAATCTGACGAAAAGAGCTAGACTAATTCCATGAATGAGAAGAATGCTCATTGGCACATTTCGAGTTTTATTTTCTTATCTTTTAAGGAAGTGAAATCTAACACAAAAGCACTAAAGCATTTTTATGTTACACTTGCACTCAGCAGTGAAGGGAAACACTTGTGTACATACAGGCGTATCTCAATGGTTACTATACAGTGTATGATTTTTAAATTGTTGAGATGACTACTAAATGCTCAATATTCAATATCAATCTCTTACAAGTTTGTTTGTTTCTCTTTCTTCATTATTCTTTGAAATTCATATCAGGCATCTTGTTTGCTTCATAGCATTCCACATAAAACCCCTGTTTTACTGCAATGCTCTTTTGCACGAATGTCTAAAAGAAGGCTATATTACACCTATCAGATTAAATGCTGCGGGGGAACTGAAAGAGCTGCATAGATTTTGAACGAACAAGGTGCTCTCAAGGGATGATCTGCCAATATTGCCTCCTTTCCCGATTTGCCACAGGGGGTGGGGGCTGGGAGTAATTTCCTGAGGTCCTAACAGTAGGGTGTGGGGCAGCGTTAGCTCACAGCTTCATTTTGTCCATGACTGATGCAAGATCTTCTCCAGCTTCAATATTCTGGATTTTAGCGAGAAATTGACACAAAAAAAGAAAGCCAAAAGAGAACTTGAGTTACTTCCAGACCTTTTTGTTTTGTTTTCTGGCACACAATGGTGAATGAAAGTAAAGTGGGCATTATTAATTTTAAACAGAATGGAAAGAGGAAGATTTGCATTTATTTGACTGAGAAAAATTAAAATGGCTGAAGACAAAATGATGTGTGAGCTATGGAATTATTAGAGAAAGGGAAAAGCCTTATTTTGTACACCTTATATATTCCTTTGATTTAATTTGCTATTTGAAAACGGTAAACTGAAATATACAATTTATCTTGAAATCATTTCAACAGTATGCAGTAGTTTGCAAATGAAGAGGGAAATTGTTATATGGATTAACAATTCTTTTTTCTTTCTTTTTTCTTTAACCCGTTGAGGACAGACTGATTTTGCTACAACACACATTTCCCATAGACACGTGCCCAAGTATACCTGGGACTCGTCCTGAACGGGTTAAGCTGCCTCTGAAAGCCAGGCAAAGTTTACTCCATGCTGCACATTAGGTATAGCCTTAGTATGACCTTTTCTGTTTCTCTTTTCTAATGAAATGTAACAAGCTAAGAAGCAGTCCCTTGGGTCACAACAAACCACATGAAACAGCAAAAATATTCCAAGACAAAAGGTACCTCCAATCCCAGTTATTGCTATGGATAATATGTGAGGGCAAAACTTAGGTAATGGAAACGCTGAATGGTATGACATCTCACACTATCTCCTTTAACACAGTATAGATCACATTATCACTATCTATCTCACTTATTCTCCAATGAGAAGCAAACAAATAAACAAACAAGTCACACAAAGTCAAGACGTCTTACCCCCCCCCCCCCCCCCCATTATACTGAGAATGCAGATTAGAGAGAAATTCACATGAGTGAGAGGAGGACACACAGGAATGCCTGGTCTAAACTCCAGAGAGGTCCACAAAGAAGGGATCTACAGTCAAAGCATTTAATGCTACCATGTCAAACACACACACACACACACACACACACACACACACACACACACACACACACACACAAACAGTCAACTATACAGGGCTCGACATCAGTGGTGGTCTGGTGGCTCGGGACCACTAAAAATTTATGTCGAGCCAAGAAATTTCCAAAAGGCCATCTTTCGGTGGGCCGATCAGGCATTTGCGACTGAAAATGCATTGCTTCCTTTTATTCTATCATACTTACATGTTAACATTAACCCTAAAAAGACTGGGGGGGGGGCCTAAAAGGCCCCCCCCTCAACATTTCGCGCAATTACTCTGCAACACGCAATGCTCTCGCCGCGATGCTCTATGACTTTTTTCTTTCGAGTTTCCCGCACATTTTGACACCAAATTTGTGACGCCCGGGGGTACGGTTCTGAAGTTACATAACTTTTTGTACATGCACGTGAGGCCGAAAATGGCTCAAAAATGTGATTTTGTGTACAAAGTCAATGCAAATTGAGTTTTTTCACATGGCTCATATAAATATGCTTATTTTTACTCTCAATGGCTAAAATTAATTTGTTTTAGGAGTATTATGCTTCAAAAAGTGTCTGCCACAAATTTTGTTAAAAAAAAACAACAAAAACAAAAGGTCGAAAAAACAAAGAAATACATAAGAAATTCATAAAACAATAGAATAGATAAGAAATTAATTTTGATACCGAATTTTTTTTCAAGTACATTTGCTAAGAATGCCACTAAGAATAATTAGACCAAAAATGAGCACTTTTGGAGCTTTATTTACTGATTTAGATCAAAGAGTCTGATTTCTCGCATAAATTAGCATATTTAATCAAAATAAAATAAAAGAAGACTATTTTATAAAATTTGAATATACGATCTTGTAGATTACATCGCACACTACCATTATGCAAATTTTCGCGGCGATCGCGCGATCCACGGCCGAGATCTTAAGGGGGGGCCCTTTAGGCCCCCCCCCCCCAGTCTTTCGAGCTACCAAAATAGCCCAGTCTTTTTAGGGTTAAGGGATTGTTGCAAAGATGTATCATGCACCAATCAGATGTTAAAACAGGGCTGCGCACTAACCCACTTTTTTCGACTGGTCCAACTTGTCTGTTGGACCAGAAGCTACCCAGTTTTTCCATGTTTTACCGGTTAATTCCTGAAAAAGTTGCTGGTCTGACAGTGATTTTTACTGGTCAGGGACCGTCGGACCAGTGCCAGCGTGCCGCCTTGGTTACACCTGTGAGATGAAGAAGGATAAGTGAAAAGAAATATAGATGACTTACTGCAGGTGCTGTGGGCTGCTTTGGCGAGATGGCGGTACCTCTGACCTGGAGATTTGGATCCTTGACTTCCGTCCCTTCCTCCGCATCCTCAACCTCCTCCTCCTCCTCCTCATCCTCATCATCATCGTCACTTTCGTCATCATCCGATCCCTCATCATCACTTTTAAGGAAGGCAAACATTGGGAAGAGGTTTGAATATCATAGGATAGAAGTGATGTACTTGAGACCACAGAAATGTTTAAAATTGCCTCATGTTTGATGGGATAATTGAAATTTCTATGGGGACAAAAATACAAATATATTTTGTGTCAACATCATTATCAATGCTCATTCGTGGTCTTCAAATTTTTTGGGGGGGATAATTTGTCAGGCTAGTAAGGAAACATCAACGTACACTATACCAGTTAGGTCAAATCCTGGTCACCTCATGAGATAAACATGATCGTGCTATATACTTTTGGAGGTGACCATTTGCTTTAAACATTTTACTCAGGGGCGGAACATTGTGGGATCTAATCCCATGAGAGAACATTTTCATGCCACAAAAGGCAACAATGCAAACCAACATAATGATGACATTTTCAGCACAATGGCTAAAATATAGGGTTTTTTTTTTAAAGAATAACAACAATTGGGTGACATGTATGTGCATGGAAATATGCTTTGCAACAATGCACGCACACCAAATTACGTGGTCTGCCCCACATGCACTGCATTAAAAAAAAAAAGAAAAAAAAAAGACTTACAATGGCCATCATTCTTTACAGGTGACTAGGGATAGTCAGCAAACAGGTCCAACCCTGAGCATTGTGGCTTATAAGAAGATAAAAAGTCCTTTTTACAGGAAAGGGTCCTTCTTACTGGTTACATCTGTGATACGTGAGTTGGGAATAGCTCACTATGGCAATATTGGCGTTACTCTAACATTGCAATGGTTGTGTATTGTACACTCACAAATGATTCAAATCTAAAAGTAATCCCACTCATTCACTAGAAACACAAACCCGCCAAGTCTCACCTCAGCGATCCCAGAGCATCGATGTGATTATTTGATTCCATGATGCTTTGGATGAGTTCGATTCCTTCCTCTCCAAAGCTATTCCCTGGAAGAAAAACATTGGTATTCATCAAACTCAGATATACATGAATGGGACCAAGAATGAACTTAGAATACATCTAGTTGATGCATTCAATCTGAATTAACTAATACCGTGGTCTTGTAGTATGCCCACTATTGATTGTACACAACATACATGTACATAATTGTTGAAAATACAAACAGGAACTTAGAATTCCTAGGAATTTATATTCAATGCACTATCTAAAGAAAGGAATCAAGTGATGGAATTATATTGTTTTGGACAAAGGTCACTTCAATCCAAAATTCCATTAGTTTCAAATTAATTGTACATGACATCATTTACATGTATAATAGGTATACATCCTCAATAGCATTTGATATCTCAGCCTCCTCAGAAAAAGATATCCAACTCAGAGAGGGACAAGCACATATCCTGCACTCTTTTCTGCATGTTGAGGCAAAAGAACCAGATTAGCTCACTGAAATAACGTTGTTTGCTACACATTACCAAGGAACGCATACATACCAAAATACATCTTCAAGCTTGAACATTATTACTCACCTATCCCTAAAGTGGATACAAGTACAGATTGAAGTATTCTTTTGTGGTGCAATATACACACAAGATGATGGATTTTGCATAAGAATGCACCATGAAGTTGCAGATTTGAGGTAATAGAATCTTGCATAATTTCATGCTTGACTACACTCAAAACATTACATTATATCTCAATGAAATATCATGCAAACACCCAAATTTTGTGGTCTGGACAAGCCCTGATACAACGGACAGCACTTTCTAGCAGTTTATAAGATTAAAAGTAAGTGTACTTTTAAACAATGTTTTGTTTGATAATTTTTAGCTGCATGGTCCAACATGCTGCTATTGTAGTCTTTCATTTTGTGTAATATAAAGCTCTGAAAAACACGGGGCTGAAAATAAATCCCAAATGCTTGAAAAACAAAAGGTTAAAATCTGTGACTGCCCTTATTTTACCACAGTCAGTCTTTCCCATAGACACCAGCATTCAAATAAGCCTTGAAGTAAAGGGTTTACTTGCATAAGCATGATAATTGGTCATGGATCTAGTGATCATAATGCTCAAACCTTTTGTATGCTGAGGTGTTCTTTATGCATTCACACAACGTCATACTGTTAAGTTTGGAGAGCATACCAATTTCTGAAACTGAGCCCAACAATGTGAGACAGTATCTTTCAAGTCTCACGTCACAGGATCTTTGCTCTCATTTTACACCGTATACATGTTGCTGAAAAGGTCAGCAAATAACAAAACAAGCTAAACATTAATTTAAACTAGAAATGTCGCTACAGCGACTGGTTATACCCCTGCCAAACAACATTTCATAAGCTTTGGTCAAAACAACATTTGATAAGCTTTTGTCAAAAAACTGAGGAAGTAGTTAAATCCGCAAGATCTTTCCTTGATCTTCTGCCATTAATATGCCGTTACCATGGCAACGTACTTTCGGGTACTGTCGAAAAATGCGTCTTGCACATCTACAACCAAAGGCACACATCTGTACCAAGTTTCATGGAAATTGGGCAAAAACTGAGGAAGTAGTTTGCAACACAAAATTTTCCATCATTTTGGCTCATAATATGTGAGCTGTTACCATGGCAACATACTTTTTGTCACTGTCAAGAAAAGTGTCATGCTGACCTATATCCTAAGACAAAAATTCAATATGAATTCCATGAGAATTGGAAGAACACTTATGAAGCAGTTTTGCCATGAAGCATTTTGCCCTATATTTTACCAATAACATGCCGTTACCATGGCAACGCACTTTTTGCCACTGCGGAAATAGGTGTCTTGCACATTAACATATTCAGATGAACATCTGTACCTAATTTCATAAAAATTGATCCAAAACTGTGGGAGGAGTTCGCGACGCAAGATTTGTACCCATTTTTGCCCATAATATGCCGTTACCATGGCAACGTACTTTTGGGTACTGTCAAAAAATACGTCTTGCACATCTACAACCCAAGGCACACATCTGTGCCAAGTTTTATGGGAATCGGTTGAAAACTGAGGAAGTAGTTCGCGACGCAAGATTTGTACCCATTTTTGCCCATAATATGCCGTTACCATGGCAACGTACTTTTGGGTACTGTCAAAAAATATGTCTTGCACATCTACAACCCAAGGCACACATCTGTGCCAAGTTTTATGGGAATCGGTTGAAAACTGAGGAAGTAGTTCGCGACGCAAGATTTGTACCCATTTTTGCCCATAATATGCCGTTACCATGGCAACGTACTTTTGGGTACTGTCAAAAAATACGTCTTGCACATCTACAACCCAAGGCACACATCTGTGCCAAGTTTTATGGGAATCGGTTGAAAACTGAGGAAGTAGTTCGCGACGCAAGATTTGTACCCATTTTTGCCCATAATATGCCGTTACCATGGCAACGTACTTTTGGGTACTGTCAAAAAATATGTCTTGCACATCTACAACCCAAGGCACACATCTGTGCCAAGTTTTATGGGAATCGGTTGAAAACTGAGGAAGTAGTTCGCGACGCAAGATTTGCAACGGACCGACCGCCCGCCCGACCGCCCGCCCGACCGACCCCTTCAAACTTCGTTTGGCGGGGGTATAAAAAAAAAAATGAAATGAAAGAAGGCAAACAGCAACACATAACCTATGCTTTCCAAAACAATGATCTGTTTGCTGAAACAAACAACCATGTAAGTTTATGCCCCATCTCTATTTCAACAAATATTTGGCAACCAGCAGATATTCAAATGAAATGAAAAATAGAATGCCAAATGCAATGACATTAACACTGAAAGTTGAGGTAACAGCAACAAGCACCTGCTCCCCGGAGCAGACAGGTGCCTTACCGTTGAGATCAAGGAGCTTGATGTGATGCTTGGTGTCCATGCTTTCAGCCACCTTGACTGCTGCCTCCCGTTTGATCTCCCCAAACGACAGGTTCAACTCCTGGTGTTGGACAAATAAGGTTATTAGCTGTTAACAGGTACCGACATACTGGCACCCATCTCCCACCTTTTAAAGCAAATTTTTCTTTTTACTTTTCCTCCCATGAAACTTGCAAGGTTATCTTTATCTTCTTGAGTGAGAGCTTTATTGTATATAAGAATGAATGAGGCTTGGGGTCTGTAAGAGAAAATTATAGGTTCAAAAAGTGTCTGGTCATTATATCCTTGGACAAGGTTGTCAATCTATTTTGTGACTGCGACCTCGGTGTATGATTTAGACAAAGGTGTGATAATGAGGAATTTGATAGGGGCCTCTAGGAAAACAGTGTTAGTATTGTTAACAATCTACCATGGGTACACAAGACAATAACAACAACAACAACAACAACAACAACAACAACAATAACAATAACAATAATAATAACAATAATAGCTAGGTTTTTTAGAGCGCATTTCACACTTGTTAAGAATTTCAATGCGCTTTACCGACTATTACCATACCTAATCAGTGTCATCATTTCAGTGCACACTTCTTTTCATTACAGCAAAAACGCTCTTTGTCAAACTCTTGAAATTCGTCTACTCCTTTCTATCCCGCTAGTTTAAATACTGTCTTCTGATCTGAATACACATCTTAATTACACCCAGGTATTCCCTGCCCTTTAATCCGTCAGCAACAGAGTGAAAATTGCAATACCACATATCATCTGAGGAAGTCCAGGGTGCAGATACCATCATTCCCCAAAAATTTACTCTACAAATGACTCTCTTCCATTAGATTTTACATTAAACAGCACCGTTTAGTCATATGTCAGCAATAAATGTCTACCTAATAAAGTTTCTAGTCATGCCCATGCCTCGGTCAGGACTCGAACACATCCAAAAGTGGTTTGGATGTTGCCCTTTAAGTAGTGACATATTACCTTGAGGTTAGGCACCCCCTCCATGAGGCTCTCTGCGATGGCGGAGGCACCTTCCGACCTCACGAGGCAGTCACCAAAGTTGATCACCTCCAGCTTGGAGAGGTTTCTTATAGCCTGGTGAGATTCAGAGCAAAGAAGGGTAAGGGAGGTAAGACAAGGTGGTAATAAAAGTTAAACTAATTTTTTTTCTGTATTTTATCTTATCAGTGGGACTATAGACACAGAATGGAAGACGTGACCACAATGAATGACATTGGTAAACATATATGTTGCCAGCATGTAAGAAAATTAAATGTTGACAGTCTATTCCAGTTACTTATCCATTTTTTTTTTTATGTATATATATAATTGGGGTGTTAATCGCATTGAGAAAACTATGATGATCATTAAGATACTTCAAAATGATTCTGATGTTCTGTACAAGTACACAATTATTACACTAAAACAAAACAACAATCAAAACAAAACAAAAAATTAAAATCCCTGATACACTCACAAAACTCTTGTGGAATAAAAACAGAGTAAGTGAATACAACACAACACCCAAATAAGAGAGCTTTGTCGGGCTGGACATTTGTACTCTATGTAAACATGTTAAAGAACATGTTGTCTTTTTGACCACACAAGGGTTTGGCTTCCCTTGCTGTATCTGTAACATTGTTTGTCCTGGCTCAATATATCTCTTAGTATTTTGAAGCATCATCGATTTCGTACAGCAAAGCAACTTGAGAGATATTTTTCTCCAGTATCTGCAGGGGTTGTTCGTGTGACCCATGATCAGCATTCATGCTCATCAGTATCTATAGCAGGTGTCATCATCATCATCATCATCACCTGCATTTTTTCCTCTTGTTTTCAGGATACTTGAAACAAATATCATCATTTGACATCAGCCTTTTATTACCTTTGCCATTGGCACTGCTCCTATAGCTGTGAAGGTGTTGTCATTCAGGTTCAATATCTGCAAAGTGAGGACAATTTTTGTTCATACATGATCAAACACCTAAAACATAGAAGTCACACCAAGTAGCACCAAGGAAATTTCCAGTCATGGGGCACTGGGAACCCCAACAATCATCTCTGGAGAAATACTGGAAACACTTTGTATTTTGCACATTGAGGCTTGTACAACAATTTCATGAGTGGTAAATATGTGATCGGGAACCTGGCACCACATTGATGGAATGAGAAAGAAGTGCTATCACTTTTCAAAAGAAAATTTAGCGACTTCACAACTTGTTATGGGAGGTGATATTTCATGTATATATCAGTCAACTTGTGAAACTTTACTGGATACACCAATCTTTTCTTAGAATTGCTGTCTTTGGCAGCCGCATGCACTCTGAATATCTATAACAAAATCACCAACACATCCAAAGACATATGCATGTCAAATTAAAAGTTGACAAGACAACAACAACAAAAATCCTTACAAGCATGCATTACTGCTCATTCTGGGTGCTACAAACCCAGATGCCTGTAGCCACCATTGAATAAATCGTACAAAAAGGACACATGTGCAGTATTGACCGATTCTGTGACGCGCTATGTGTATTTTTGGCATGGGCAGCGCCATTACGCGGTGTCTCAGCCGACCCCCCCTTCCCACTCCCCACCCCTCTCCCTACATCAGCACGCGCGCAGAATGAAAAACTGATGCTTGGTTGCTTTAGCCAATGGGCGTCTCGTACTGAGTGCGCGAATGCTTGCTTAGTGCGCGAACCTTTGTTACAAGTGCGCGATAAACATGTTGCCCGGGGGGTGGGGGAGAGCAGGGGGGGTCGGCTGAGACACCGCAATTTGAGCTCATGGCTGCGCCCAGTGCCATAAAATGTCTGCTGCCCTCAACGAACCCGAATCGGTCAATACAGCTTTAGCCAAGTTGTGAGGATGAGCAACTGAGATATAAATATCTTTTGAAATGCCAAAAGAATATAATTATGATCACTTTAACGGGCCGTTAATGATCGCCCCGTCACTGTACAGGCATGCTAACCAGAAAACATTAAACTGCACATTACTTGAATATGAGACCATTCTGAAGCAAACAATTTTCACACAACAATAGATATATAATGTACCCTTAAATGAATCCCACAAGGTTTGGAACAATCATCCCCCAGCATTCCCACTGATCAGTTACTAGCCATCCCCTCTAAACTTTTCCAAATGTCATCTTGTCTTTAATTGGGGCAGAGGGTGGAGGGAGGGTTGAGGTCAATCAAGTTCAGGTACATAAACCTAACAAGAATGGCTGGAATCTCTTTGTCCACTACTTGCCAGAGTATTCTAAAAGGTGCACCAAAGTGCTGTGGTTTGTATTTTCTGCCTTACCCTTAGGTTGTGACTGTGTTCCACTGCATTCGCCAGTGCTGTGATTCCTTCATGGTTGATTCCATTCTGCGGCATGGCTATCTCCTCCAGAGTTCCTATCGTCTGATGGGGTCAGAAGTCATAGGAAATACATCACAATGTATTCATACATTATACGCTGATTGGTGCAATGATACTACACATAAACACAAATATATACCAAAATACATACACAACTACACAACACACAAATACACACACATAGTAAATATTAACACTTAACCCTAACACAAACACCCACTCAACACCTATTCCAATGAAACACACAGCAAGTATCATCAGCACACACACACACACACACACACACACACACACACACACACACACACACACACATGCCAGCAATACACACATAAACATTCAGTACACCCACATAACCACACATGAACACAAACACATGCCAGCAATGGTACACATAAACATTCAGTACACCCACATAACCACACATATACAAACACAGCACAGAGACACCCACATCCACATGACCTCACCTTGAACGCCTCGGCAAGTGCAATGGCCCCCGGGTTCTCTAGCCTGTTCCTTCCTGCTACAAAGACTCTAAGAGAGAGAGGCTTTCCTGCCCTGGAGCTGTTCTTATGACAGGTAATCAGAGCTTCTGCCATAATCTTGAAAAGGGAAAAAGTGTAAGAGAAAAAGACAAAATACAGAGGTGTACAGTGTACTTCAATTAAAACCAACACCATTATATCGAAATTCCAGTTACAACAAAGCAAAAATACAAGCCCCATCTTCTCTTTGTCCTTTATTGTTCACTTGTTCTATTTCATTGTCTATTTGTTCTGTTATAATGAAATTTCAAAATAACGAAAGAAAACTGCCGATTCCAAGGACTTCATTATATTGGGAGTCCACTGTAACAGAAATTAGCACACAAGTTCAAAGAGGTTTACGATGGCACTTTCTTTTCTTTTTAGGACACATGCATGCGCATGCACACACACACTTGAGACACATGTATACACCTATGTTGATACATGTGCATAAACATTAGGGCCCGAATTTTCAAAGCTGGAATAACTATTCCCAGAATAACTATTCCGTGGAATAGTTATTCTGGGGAATAAGTTATTCCACCTTTGAGAATAGATTCCGGGGAATAAATCGCGTCATTTTACGTCAAGAGGGCCTGATTTGCATAAGAGGCGTAATGAATAGGCGGAATAAGCGGTGTAATAAAGTTATTCCACCTTTGAGAATTAGGGTCAAGGGATACAACCAGAAACAATTGTGGAGGGGGGGGGGGGGTGAGGAAAAAAACAACAATGGACACCCACAATCTATGTTCCCCTAGATGAAGATAAGATGTAGAAAATCACTAAAGATTGACTGGGCTAATCAAATTCCTCTAGTTACCTTTCCACCAATGCCCAGACCATTGTTGTTGAACCTCATCTCACGCAGCGTGTAGCAAGACGGGCTCTCCAGTAGTTCCTTCACAGCCTTGACGCCGTCAGGTCCAAAGGCGTTGTCACTCAGGTCCAGCTCCACCAGGTGAGCTCCGGCCTTCATGATTCCAGCCCCGAGGCTTCTCTGGGTAGGCATTCCAAGAGATTGGAAGGCGAACAGACATGATAACTTTTTTGCCACTTGTACAGCATTGTGGGAAATTACAGTAATAAAGTACGGTATTTTTAAACAGAGCTGTAAATAACATTGCACGCAAAACCAAAAGAAACAACATCAACAACAACAAAAAGAGTAGGTTCTGCCTATTCTACACATGACACAATTATACAAACAGGAAAACGACTTGTAGAATCAGTTTTATCAAATTTGACTTGACACATACACTTCCAATCCATTCAAACTAGTCTCGCCGCATCACCTGATAAAAGTGTACAACTGCAATCAATTTGTAAATGCTGCAAAAATTTGATTTAAATGCATAATATAATATGCACATTGTTTGTATTTGTACAGGAATTGATATCCTGTATCCTGTTGTTTTCCTCACTACCAAGTCCGAAATATGATAGCCGGGGCTGCTCCCTAACCCACTTTTTTTCTTCTACTGGTCTGACCTGTCTGTCATACCAGTATATACCCAGTTTTTCCCTTTTTCTTCTGGTCCATTCCTGAAAAGCTACTGGTCTGACAGTGATTTCTACTAGTCCTGGACCATCGGACCAGTGCCAGTGTGCAGCATTATAATATCATTTCAGTAGAAGTCCAGAAATCCCCAACTGTAGCAGTCTTTAAATCACGACTCAAAACACATCTTTTCATATAACTGTTCATTATCATCAAGCACATCAGAAGCTTTTGCAGCGCAGAAGAATATATGTCTATACATTTTGCGCTTTATGAATTGATATATTACTATTATTATATCATTTCCCACACCCCTGGACATGTAATGAAGTGTAACTTACCAAGGCTGGTGGTATTTCTGACCGTAATCTCCCAGTAAACATGTCACTCCATCTTGCTCTCTGACAAAGAGGAAGAATGAGAGAAAAAAAAAAAGGAGATTTATGATGTGCGCAATAAAAGGTGAAACAATAAATGGAAAAATACCTTGAAAAGCATCCACATGCTTGGAGTCAAAAGAGTAATCATATTTTCATGGATTAATGATGATTCAAATCCTATCCAGTCTCAATGACGAGCAATACAGAGTATCACATTCAGTAAAAAACAAAACAAACAAATATTTTATAAGAACTGCTAGAACACACAAGACAGTCACTCAAACAACACTGCACTTTCTTATGACAATGACATGTATTCAAACCACAGTATATTTCTTTCTTCTTCTTCTTCTTCTCCTTTTTTTTTCTGACAAAGATAAACAAATACATGTAGTCCCATTTACCGTCCAGTGTGTACCCTCTTCTTTTCTCATCCAAAAGGAAAGTATGGGAGTCAAAAGAAAATGTGGAGATACAATGTACCTGGTACACATTTCAGCATCTTCTGACAGCTATGGAAAGTCTCTGAAATCTCGTAATTTGACCATATTGACAGTACAATAAGAAATCAAGTAATTCTTAAAATATCATGTCACCAAAGAATGTTCCATGATAAACTTACCTCAAATTCTGGTTTCGTTTCCAAGGCTTTGGCAATGGCCTCTGCAGCTTTAACACCAACAGTATTGCCACTTAGGAGCAATGACTGCATTCCCTCACATGACTGGATTGCAGCGACAACATCTCGTGCTGTATTCAGTCAACAAAATAGAAATAAAGAGCTTCACACAGTAAACAAGGCAACATCACGTTCAAAGCTGGATGCACACATGAGCTACTTTTGTATAAAAAAATGTGTACTTTAACTTGCATTGAGTATGGGTATCTGCTGTGCAAATACTCTACACAGCATTGTCAAGTGCAGGAGAACCAATTTGCTAACTTGCATATTTTTTTTTTCTGCTGTTGTACTTGACTGCCATGATTTTGATGACTACACAGGAAAGAATTGTCTGTTCACAGACACCTCAAAGTGAAGCACCAATGAGGATGTAACTACAGTCAAACCTGTCTATTAGATGGTGGCCATCCAAGGGAGATGAAAAAATGGCTGTTATAGACACATGGCCACTATAGACAGGTTCTTTCACCCGCTGAAGACCAGTCTCGAGTAAACGCAAGCTGGGGTCTATTGGAAATGCATATTGTAGCAAAATTAGCTCGTCTTCAATGGGTTAACATGCTTTTCCTCTCATTGGGAATTGTTTTCAGTGGTCGTATATGGCAGGTGGCCATAATAGATAGGTGGTCTCTAAAGACAGATTTGACTGTACATGTATTTGTACTGCAAAATCTAGAAATTGATTTCTCTCCTTACAAATCAAACAAAAAACAAAAACTGTGAAAAGTGAAAATCTAACATGATAAATTAATCAATCATTCACAACACAATCTCATTCTAGACCACTCAAAATTTTGTACATCCACAAGAATCCACACTTCCTGACAAAGCAAAAATGCAGTGGTGTTGTAACTGTAGTTAGCATGTTTTTCTCATCTGATCAGAGCATGCCAAATTTACATTTAGACAAAAAATTACTACATTTTTTTTTAATCTGTTTGACCATACATTGTATATAGCACCAACTGGATGTAATTTGAGTAAACGGATGCAAAGATCTATGGCTTCTGCATATCATGAGCACTTGAATAAAGAGGGAATTATTACTGATCAATCAGAAAAATAAATAGATTAAAATTTGAACATGTTTCTGTCAAAACTCATGACAGAGCATGGCAATGAAAATACAACTGTACTGTAGTCTGTAAGAGTGGAAATTTTCAAGGTGTAAAACTTTTTCGTGTATTTCTCACTATAGTATAGGAAACTAGGGTGCAAATAAAATCACTCTACAGCATTATCTCTCCTTTTTCTCCTTTTTTTTTTTTTTTTTGCTTTTAATGTCCAGATGTATGCAACACTATTCTATGTTTTGATTCTGCAGAATTAAAAAAAAAAAAAAAAATTGCCAAATTCTTCTCTCCCCACCAAGCATGAAAACCACTCACTCAAAGATTTCCATTTCTACAGTTGTTCTCATTTAAAGATTATCAAATATAGCAAATATCAATATCACCATATCATTATATGGCACGGCATCTGCAAACAGTCTCACATTGCATCATTGCATTCGACAATCACATCATTTGATATCGGGTATATCATTCACAAATATAAATTAGGAAGTTACCAGGCGCGGGCCTAGAACACTTCCATGTGCGGTGATAGTGATCTGTGGAATTAGAACACCAGTAGATTCTACGCCTACAGACTGCCCTCGTCTACCTCCATCCATGAGGAAGCCTCACCACGGACAACGACCCTAAAAGTAGTGAAAGGCTTTTTTGCATCTTGGAAAATAGGTTTCTAAATTGGATGAGCCGAGTGCACAGTGCGAGTGCCGAGTACTGCGAGTAGACCTACTGCCTCCCAAACATCTCTTGTGGATTTTTAACTGGAGGTTAAACACTCATTTTTAGCATAATTGGATATAGTTTTAAGTAAACATTACAAGTGCTATAAAGAGGCTAGCTTAACGAGAGGGTCTAACATTTCTTATAGGCCTAACACTCTAAGTTACAACTGAACAAGATACACTTACACGAAACGAAGACACGGATCCACACAAGACAATGAATGCATGGGACTACGTAGTATAAATACCCACTCTCCTTTCATTCAAAAGACGTCAAGTTTAAACCTGTCAAAAATTTTCTCTTACCATCATCCTCTGAGTTCAGTTTCAAGCCTTTTCCAATGAAGGACACTTCGATCAGTTGGTCAACAGAGGCTTTAGCCAACTGTTCTGTCACGGCTGAAACGTCCGCCATTTCAGTTGTTTTTTGATGACACACAGTACAGTAGTCTATACAGTTGTTCAAGGCAGTCATTCATTCGCACAATGCTGGAATTTCAAGATTTTCCAACACTACAGATGTACACACAACCGGCGCGCACATGTACCGTGTGTGATTTCAACGGTGATCTTACGTTTCGTCGCACGGTATTACTGCGTTTGTATCAGGTTGGAATACTAGTAGGCCAAGGTTGGCAACGGACGAAGAACGTTGGTTTCGCGTTGGTCGAAAGTTTTGAGAGGACTGCTACACTTCTGTGCAACATCACCTTAGCATATAGGGGCCTAATTATATTCCAAAATTTATGTATGTATTATAGAAATTAATGATAACTTCAGTGAAGTCAGAATGATTATAAAGATCAACGTCACTAGGCATATACGGTATATATTTTATATATGTTCCAACATTGGGAGGTTTCGAGATCACAGATCACCTCAGTATGTTCAGTGATAGAAATTTAATGGACCCTTCAATCCAAGGAAGGTTTTAAGTATGAAATATGTTCTTATATACACAGTTACATAACTTTTCAGCGAAAACAAAGAGGTTGAAGAACCTACAACAACGCATGGGCAAATATATGAAAACTATACAATGAAAGTGGTAAAGGCTTGCCGAAACTAATCCCTCCCCCCCCCCCCCCCAAAAAAAAAAAAACTCTGATGCTCTCTTGGCTTTGGGATCTTTAACCCTAATCACACATGGCTATGCTGAAACCGGAGGGGCGGGATCCCCCCCCCCCCCCCCATCTCGGCCACTATATACACAGTGGCATTTGGGCATAAACCAGTATACGTGGGCACCCACACAAGATTAATTGTGCCTTCAGATTTTGTTGAACATCAATTTCCATTTTAATTGGTGAAACACAGATATGCAAATTAGGCCCAAGATCTTATTTTGGCCTAATCAAAAACATTGAGAGTCTTCTTGTTTGGTGTGTATAATATCTGTTTCAACATATTCAACAATTCACGTCATAAAAACTTCCAAAAGTCATTTCAATTCTTATGTGTTTTATTGTTTTGGGATTTCTTCTGCATTTTTTCGTTTTTCGACTTTTGCTTTTCTTTGTTTATTTTTTTCATTGAAAAATGTCACTGACCACTTATTAATTAGCATAAAATTAATCAAAGTGATTAATACTAAAATGATCCGGTTTTTAATGAGTTTGAACAGAGCTCTGTTTTCCAACTAGGAAAAAAGCACACAAGACCACAAAATTGTGCCTGTTTTGGGGTGACATGCAGTTACAAAAACGGTCGTGGCTTCGTAAAAGTTCGCACTAACGTTGAAAATTTGGTCTAAGAAGTTGCTCGAGACTTGAACATAGAATTTCAAGAAAGTCTCAATGGCAAGGCCTTCTCGCGTTTATGCGCGAAACGTCGGGGGGATTAACCGCCCTGGCCCATACAGGCCGATACTTCCTTGGGTCACTACCCGAAATGTTTCCGTTCCTTCGCGTACCGCACACTGCTACACGATTGTTGAAAATTATGGCAAAATGGATATCTTAGACATTAACAAATTAGAAAAAAAAATTACAATTTGATGCTAATAATATTATCTTCACGGGCTATCATCACCTGGGTCCCATTTCATAAAAAGTTGATACGATAGCAACTTCTGCTGGATTAGCAAATTTTCATGAGTGGTATGATAACAACGAGAATCCAGCTTCCTAACTGGCTGTTGCTATATGGGAAGTTGCCATTCCAGCAAGAGTTGCTGTCCTAACTTCTTTTATAAAATGGGATCCATATTACGTTTAAAGAACCCATAATGGTTCAAACCTTTTCAACAACATTATCTTTGAAAAATCAGTTGGAAAGAAAATGAAATCACTTTTAAAAGATTTATGATTACCGGCGGTATTCATAGATCGTTATCTCTTCTTCTTTCTTTCTTTTTTTTTAAGCCTCCAGTAACGATGCTCTGAAGAGTATAGATCTGATCTATATCAAAATTAGTTGTATTATAGTAGCGACATCTAGTGATTACGCATGTTCTTTACTATATGATATCATCAAACAACAATACCGAACAAACCGCAATTACAGAAGCATATTATTATCGGACATTGTCAATTTTAAATCTCCGTTTATACATTTGGCGATATCATAATTACAGGGTTTCTACAAGAAATGTTTTATCTATATATTCGTACCTTTATTCATTACTTGCCCGTTTTGTTCTTTTCCTTATACGTTCATTTTTTTTCCATCAAGTTTTAAACCAGCCCAATTTGTTCATCACAAAATTATCTTTTCGTAGAAGAGGACAAAAAGCTAAAATTGAGATGAGTTTTCACATATCTTATGAGCACCGCCAAACGCCAAATACGTAACAAACCTCTCGAATATTCTGATAATGTTTACAACTTGTGATGATAATATGCTTGCTTTTATTCTGACTGAATTTGACTATGATGGTCTCCTATGTACAATGATTGCCGGAGAGGATGCTTTGAGGAGCTAACACGTTTCCTCAAACAGCCAAGAAAGTTTTCAAGTAGAAATTAAAACTTGAGCAATGCAGTAACGAACTTCAAAGATATGAGGACCTTTAAAAATAACAACAGCCTACAAGGGTTTCTATACGATATCCTATTTTAATTTCGAAAAGCAAAATGTTGATTCCGTTGTTATCTCTCTCTCTCTGTTCTGCCATGGACGTCACTGCCCGTTGGCGATCACTGATGCAGTAAGCCTCCTCCAGCTCCCTCTATCGTCGCACGAATGCAGCAAGGTATGCTCTCTCACCAGCTATCCCAGCCATTGTAGAAAGGAAAGTAAGTCGTTGTCGTCCACGTGATCTCTTTCCGTTTATAAATCCAGTCAGGACTAGATGTTCCGTTTGCCTCTTCCTCACGGCATGACCCAAAAACTGCATCTGGCGTTTCCTGATGGTCGAGAGCAGCTCACGTTCAGCCGACACCATTTCTAGAACTTCTGTGTTTGATTTTCTCTCTGTCCATGATATTCTCAACATTCTCCTGTAGCACCACATCTCTGTGTCTCATTGCTTTGTTAACTGTCCATGTCTCTGTTTTATAGCACACATAATATGGGTATTTTCCACCAAATACAGACATGGAATGGGAAAGGTACTTATACGTCTAAAACTATATTTATATGAATTTCGTTCGATCAGCTTCATTTCATTTCATTTCATTTATTTCATTCCTTCTTTCTTTTTCGTCAAACATAACACGAAATGAATCAGAAGATATAACATAGGCATGTATTCGACTTTACATGGTAGATAATGGTTAACAAATACGAAATTATACATGCATACCGGAAAAATACAAAGTTATGTTTGGAGGGAAAAAAAAGAAAGAACTGAGAGGTTCACTGAAAAGCATGCTTGTAAATTGTGAACCACTCAAAGGATTCTTGTGAATACATTAAACTTTTTTTTTATTTATTTTTTTTTTTTTTACAAAGACAGGAGAGAACAAGACAGTAGAAACACAACGACATTACATGACTTTACAGTAGGGTATACCATGACAGTAATACAACACAAAAGAATAATGGAAAGAAAGGAGAGAAAGAAAAAGGAAATGAAAGGAAAAGCCAACACGCTGAACATCGGGATCAGAAGAGGGAATTAAGGTGCTGAATATCGGTATCAGAAGAGGGAATTGAGGTGTTTCAGCTCGATCAGCCGAGCAAAGTTTATACAAATAAGATAATGTAAAAAATACACAATGATGAAATCAATGATTGACGATGAACCCTTAGGCTGTAAAGACCAGCTAAGTAATGAATCGTATATATCTTAATATGAGTTCAACAAAATAAAATTAACTTACTCTTAAACGAATTCAAAGATAAAGAATTTTTTATATCACAACTTAAAGAATTCCAAAATCTAGGACCAGTGTATATAAATGTATTTTGAGCCAACAACGTTCTCAGAAGGGGTAAATGAAACTCATTTGATCGCCTGGTGGGATAATTATGAAAAGATTGATTTAGTGGAAACATTGAATAAAAAATGCTGGGAAGTGCATTCGTGTTATAATTAAACATAAACTGACCCAGCTGAAAGAAAAACAAATCTTTGATTTTTAAAATCTTATATCTAACAAATAATGGATCTGCATGGGAACATGGAGAAACGCCACAATTAATAATACGAAGTGCCTTTTTTGTAATAACAATAATCTATCTAATAAAGTTTGATGGACACTACCCCATGCTAAGATTCCATAATTTAAATAAGGTAATACTAATGAAAAATACAACGTCAGCAAAGAAGACAACGGATATGAGATTTAAGTCTATTAATAATACCAATATTACGCGAAATTATTTTACTGATATTAATAATATGAGGCTTCCACGAAAGTTTATCGTCCACTGTAATACCGAGAAACTTTGTATGAGATACACGCTCTAAGTGAACGTCATCAAAGACGATATCTGTGCGTAAAACTTCTATAGACTTACTGAATAACATATAGTTAGTTTTCTGAAGATTCAGTGATAACTTATTGGCTCTTATCCATTGAGTCACTTTTTTAATTCAGAATTAACAGTATCGACAAGAGTGATTGGATTTTGGTGGGAGAAGAAAATATTTGAATCATCGGCAAAAAGTATAAAAGAAAGTATATCAGATGATCTACAAAAATCATTTATGTAAATCGATCATTATGTAGATTAAAAAAAATCAAATCAAATCAAATCATGAATGATGCATGTAAAAGGTAGGCCGATTTACATTTTCTCGCAGTATCGGTTTGTATTAATATTTTTCTTTGTATGTATATATTTTATGCATTTTGTGCATGCAATCAAGCAGCATTAAAGAGATATCAAGTTGATAACGGTGAATCACTTACATTGTATGGCAGAGCAAGAGATTTATATCTATTATTCACATGTTCCATGCATGAGCAAGTCATTGCAATCAAGGCTGTGGCTCATACCCTCGTATAAATGAGAAGAAATATAATATTGTTTTCAAGTTTTGTTTAAACTTAGGTGATTCAAAGTTCCTTGAAATATCATGTACTCATGTAAGCGTTATGTTTATTGATTTGTATTATTGTATCATGAAATGGAAATAAAATCATTTGAATTGAACTGAAAAGAAACGACAGCACACACACACACACACACACACACACACACACACACACACAAAAGGCCTCCTCACCGTCTTGTATTATGTTGTGCATGGCCGTATACGTTATTAGACGGAATGAAATATTTCCATGCTTAACATTTGCATTTAAGTTAAACGGGCTAACAATTTCGTCTATATACAGAATTGCAATGTGTGTCATAATGACATATCCCAAGTCAGTAAAAGAATACATCGGTTGGACCATCGACTATCAAGGTTTCGTGTGCATGTGTGTGTGTGTGTGTGTGTGTGTTTTTTTTTTTTTTTGCGTTATCTTATGTTAGAATTTATGATAAACAGATGTTCGTTGTAATCATGATTATAATCCACAGAAGATGCAGGTACCCTGTTGGATATTATGTTTGCCTCTTTTATCCAATCATTAATGTGACTTATAACTATGCAAATAGGTAAAGAAAAAATATCAGCATCACACAGAATATGGTCATGATTGTGTACTATTATGTCAAGACTTTGCCCTTCTAAGTCATTATGAGTTCGTTCACTTGAAGAATTTGTATTGAGAATTTTTAACACTTGCCATTTTCTTAAAATTAATTTAACTGATTGTATCCTATTTAATCGACGATGAAGATACGATGTTAGTATACTACTGCAAAAAGATTTGTCCTGAGAAAACTCGGATTAATTGAACAAGACATGATAAATCACGAAGATAGCAAAGCTAAAGAAAACGACAGGAAGTGTGTGTGTGTGTGTGTGTGTCAAACTTTTGCTGCAGTTAGCGCGTGTTTAGCGCATACAAACATGTCAAAATCTCATTAAAGTTTCAGAGAACCAATAAGAGGTCCTGGAAAAAAGTAGACGAAAACATGAAATAAAAGCTATACATAAACGGTTTTTGTGACTATGAATGCAATGCATTCACCTATAGCGAATAAAGCTCCCTGACTTTTCAAGGGATGTTAAACATTGGAGATGAGCGAAAGTCCTCAAACGTTCTAGAAAGGACCATGCGGAAGAATCACCATTACATCTTTGTCACGCCAATCTGAACATTTCGTTTTATGTACAGTCAGTGATAGCAGACGACAATGGGATATTCGAGGATGACTGCATCTAAAATGTCGTGACTCGCGTCAGTGGTCTAAGAACCCCCATCCCCACTTGACCAGTTACAGGATTTCTGACATATATATCCCAGAGCTCCAAAGAAATTTAGGAGTCCGAGCTCATTCTTTTCTCAAGTCGGTTCTTCTTCATCTTGAGAAAGCAGAGTGACCATCGTCGCACCATGCTGAAAACATCCCTTATCGTTTTGGCCGCCTGTGTGGTCCTTGTTGCGAGCTTTCCCGTTCAGAAGAAGGCGGTGAGTTGGAATTAAAGTGATAGTTGCGAAAGGTATTGCTGAAGTCATGTTTCACAGTGTAACTTTTACTTATCTGCATTTTTTTCACGGTGCTCGTCATGAAAGGGTAAATTATCATCATATTAGTTACTGTGCATCTGTGCGCGTAATTGCTGGATTCCAGCATACCTTAACGTGTCACGTGATAATTCACTCTTTTATTTTTGAACTAAGTTGTATGATTGTTGTACCTATCCTGCAGCAATGTATGAATGTGAATGCAGACTTTATTTTTCAGCTTGTGAGATAAAAGGGAAGTTCAGACAGATCCTGGTTTTTTTTTAAAGTGTTTCAAAAAAAAATAATACCGTGATTAATGTGTAATATACTCATACATAATTTACGGAGTCATCTTGAACTGTGTGTCATCTCCGCTCTCATTAATAATATCATTAATGTCGTACGTACCATATTCATACTTATAAGTCATTTTCGATTAGGTGTTACGAGTTACATTTTCTTCCTTGAAAGGGATTTTATAGTTTTGGTCGAGGTGTAAATCTCAGTTTCCACCTGTTTTTGTGAGATCATGTGAAACATCTTATGAAATGTGAATGAGCATAAGGAGGAATTCAATTCTTATTTGACGAAAATTGGTTTTAAAATGGCTGAGATATTGAAAACAAAGCGATTTAATAAAAGTGGGACCCACTTTTCCTTAGATCGCTTTGTTTTACTCTGTTTCTTTTTTTTAATATATCAGCCATTTCGAAATCTATTTTCATCAAATAAACTTTGAATTCCTCTCAAAATTGTGTGCTCCTTAACATTATTTTCATAAAGTAGAACATTATCTCGCACAAGTTAAAAGCTTAAGCTGGATCTTCATCTAAACCTATCAATACTTATACCACCCTTTCTAATAGCGGGTCATACTGGGGAGTTTATATGCATCAGAGGCAGGTCTCTACACCATTGATGCTTTCCAGAATTGATGAGATTATTTAAATGTACAATTTGAAAATATCAGTGACGATCCTTGAATAGCTCTGCTTTAGTCGATCATAGAATAGATGTAGCTCCATACATCAGCTCTGACTTCCATAGATTTTAACCAAGAAAAGTTTCTGATATTCAAACATGTACAAAATTTCCCCTCGGTCTATCCCCGATAGAACGAAGATGAGGCCCTTCAAAAGGTAGTTCTCCTGGTCAAGGAGCTCGTCGCCAAAAAACAGAGTGATCTCGACCGTCCCCAGATGACAAGCGAGCACAAGCGAATCATAGATTGGCTTTTCGGTGGTTCTAGCGAGACCACGGCAGCACCGGAGATCACGACGGCAGCACCGGAGATCACGACGGCAGCACCGGAGATGACGCCGGCAGTCGGACCCACCGAGGGGCAGGGTCAGTTTTCGTCGGATTTCATGCAGTTCTGCCATATCTTCCTGAACAACCATTCTCCCACACCTGCCTCGGATGAATCGACCCTATCAAAGCGCGATGTCATCATCAACTTAATCCTGCACACTTGTCTACCTCACTCTCCCGTCGAGTCGGGGAAATGGTCCGTCTACGTCGACACGACGACCGATGAGGAGACTGAAACCGGCGCCGGTGACGAAGGAAACGAGGCAGCCGAGGGTGACAGCAGTGAAAACGTGGTGCGATCTGCAATGGGAGGAATGAACGAAGCGGCCGCCAAAAAGCAGGCTGTTGAGAAACGCCTGAAAGCCATCCTGCACCAGCTGAAGGAGTTCCGAGCTAGCACCAAGTAAATTTAACGGTCCTCACAGAATAATTATACTATAGATGAGTTGAGAAAATAATAATGTAGGTCCTATCTATAGATACCTGATCAGGAGATGTTTGATAGATCCATGACGCTAGATCAAAATTAACATTATTAACACTTATGAATAGATGCTGCATAAGCATTTTCATCTTGCGCATTTCATGTATGGTCTTGTTCGTGACATTATACGCCTAATATTTCTTTACATCTTAATTATAGCCATTGCAGATTGAGTGAGATACACTCTAGCTAGTTGCAGTCAGACTGGCAAAATATCGAGAAGTTTAAAGATCGCGAAGTCTTTGCGATCTTATGTCGTCCGGTCACACTACAATGGAAAAAGATCGAGAAATTTGGAGGGGTGGCATCGGGGAAAATGTCCCTTATAGTTGGAGTGGGGAATTTCGCGAGAAGTTTCCCGGGAAGTTTTGCGGGAAATCTGAGGTTACACTGACAAAACTTCGAGATCTATGGATAGTCAATCTTTTGCCAGTTTGACCGTGATTTGTATCGCGTGCGTCATGGGATGCCAACCCATATAAATAAATAAATAAATGTTTCTTATACATTTGGCATTAATTATGATGTCTTCTCACTGAAGGAAGCAGTGTTTTCCCGAGTCTAAACAAACAAATTGAATGTGTTTATGGAGATCGACTAGAGTATTTCTGGGGTAAATACACGGGGTAACTTGAGCTAGGGATGGAAACGTACACATTCGCAGACGGTTTAGCCATTTGTGTGTGTGTGTGTGTGGGGGGGGGGTATAGGGTGATGGGGAGTTTAGGTCACGAGCTAATAGGTTAACTACTTCTTATTATCCGTTTAGTCATAGATTGTACAACATTGCACGCACTTTGGATTTATCTGACAAATGTGATGAAATATCTTTGCACCCTTGACGAGAGAAGATGCTGACTTACTTTTGCAAAAAGCAACAAGTTACAAAATTGTCACTTGCTTCCTTCTGACATCATTTGCTGTTTATTCTTTGCTTGGTAATTAGCCACAAATCTATTCATATAAATAAAATTATAATATAAGCATTGTCTCAAGGTGATAATTCATATAAAATAGTACATGTATCATAGTTATATACTATGATATGTTACTGTATAGTATCGTGATTGAATATGACATTATGATAACTATAATTAGGCCTATCATATAGGCTACATAATATAGACTATGATGATATGGTACAATAATATTAGAATGATGATATTTTGTGAACAGTGAAAACATGTAACTTTTAAAAACCAAAACTAAAACTTGTGAGATGTTGCGCTGAGCTCAGTGAGTCAAGTTTTGGTCAAGCAACCCGCCTATAAGCATTTTGCAGAAACACGGATGGGAATTTTAATCCGGTTACCCTTGTGACAACTTTGTTTTTTCTTAAGGGGAACTGGTAGATTCTTACGTCACCGACCCGTTATGATAATGGTGAAAGGCTCGTTGATCTAAGCCACTGCTAAGCTCATGACTGTAACCTCATGTGACTATAGAGCATTCAATAAAAATGTATAATGCAGTAACGACGCCAGTTCTTCAGTTTTATGTATTTTTTTGTGACTTCTCCAAAAAGCGTGCGAATGTGCTTTCAACGCAGGAGGTTGACCTCTTCGATGTGTGTGTGTGTGTGTGTGTGTGTGTTTTCACATTCGATTCGTCATTATGGCAACACTAGTGTACTGCATGAAAACTATACAGTAATAAGAGTGGGATTTCACGGAGCACGCGAACGATTTGCGAAGGACGCGAAGGACAAAATCCAACATTCGGAAAAGTTTTTCTCCGAATGTTTTCCGACAATGAAGCCGAAAACTATTCTTGCGCAATTTGTGCGAAGTTTCCACGACGTATGTGCGACTGTCGTGTGTATCATTGCTTAAGTACAGCATGTTACGTACATGAAGAACACGCGACGGAAATGCGAACAACGAAAAATTTTCAGTAATCATGGGAGAGAATGTACCCAAGGAGAGATGGAAGCTGTCTTGAGTTGAATTTTTTTCTTTCCTCTATTTCTCCTTTCTTTTTCTCTCATTTTACTATTGTGTGCCTGCCTACATTTTTTTCCTAGGACGTATCTCCACTAGTAAAGCATATGATTTTTTTTTTTTTTTGCAGTTCCTCCAACACATAATCTCTGTACTTCAAATGAAATTTTACATACTTTAGATTAATTCTAACTGTATTCTGCGATTTTTTTTTTTTTGGTATATCAAACATTTCTTTCTCTTTGCTAGTCTTTAATATCTTTTGTTACTATAGTTGTTAATAATTGTTTGATGTTTAGGTGTATGCTACGATTTTTATTTGTAGAAAACGTATAGGTCATACATTCCCAAACGTGCGCTAAACGTTCGCGAGAATGTCTCAAAAGGTACGCGAACAGTTTGCGATTACGTCGTAAAATGATCGGAAAAACTTCGCAGATTTCGCGCAGCATACGCGAAACATACGCGAGACATTCTCCAAAGTTTCGCAGTCTGTTTGGGGTTTCACGAACATTTTGCGAACATCGCGCGTGTCTTGCGAAGGTCTTGCGCATTTGACGAGGCTTTAAAGACACTTTCGAGAACAATTCACGAGCAAATCACGACCAAGTGTGCGGAAAAGGTTCGCAGAAAATTTCAAACTTTTTTGAAATTCTCGCCGAAGTAAAAACGACATTCGCGAACAATTGACGACGCTTCCGAATCCTCACGTTCGTTTGGCGATCTTTTGCAGACCAAAATGCGAATGCTGGATTTTGCCATTCGCGACCTTCGCAAATCGTTCGCGTGCTCCGTGAAATCCCACCCTAAGTAACATGAAACGGAAGAGAGCGTCTGAACATAGGTAAAGTAAAATTATAAACGGAATTAATGGGGGAAAATACCGTATTTATGCAAGTACATTATTTTCACATCTCTAGTATGTTATAGGTTTTCCCGGCCAATTTGGTAAAATTGTCATTTATTTTCATTTTTATGTGCATTCAAATTCGTATGTTTAAAGCAGTGCAGTGACTTTGGTCAAAGAATTTCACGTTTAATGCTTTTAAATTCGTATACGGTACGCACCCAAATTTCAAATTCAGATACAATAAGCATTCGTGTTTGGGCATAAAATTTTAAGTGTGTGCATTCAAACTATAGTGCAAATAGGCTCGATAAGCAGTTTCAATTTCGTTTTTGAGCAAGCGATTTTTCACAAGCATCCAATTTCGTAATGCACAGAGAATGATGCGGTATAGACTCCATTGTATTGAACGTCTTCGGTGTGTCGCTTGTCCTTGTGGGTAGTGAGAATGGATTGATAAGCTTAGTTGAGGGGCTGCTGTGATGAACCTATATTTCATGCATGGTTTCGCCCATGCTGGAATAAATTCAAATTATGGATTTCATGTAAACTATGCATGTGTCTTTGTAAATGCGGGGGCACTAGTGTGCATTTGGCTGTTGTGAATGATGCATGTTGGCAGGTGAGGGCCACATCGGAGCAGAGGATATCCAGCAAGGACCAACTATATTATAACTTAGACATTTTCAGGGGGAACTATATATATACTCCACTTTTACATTAAAAAAAATGCAAAATGAGCTAAGCGTCATTTTTAAACATCTCAAAGTAAGTCCATCATCGTCTAGATCAAAATTATACCTTTCCAGTAATATCTCACTTCTGACACAACAAGGCATATTCTAGAAGTTATCATTTTAAAAAATCCTGCATTTTGTTATTATTTTCTTTGTTCTTTGCAGCTTTAATCACAAATATCTGAACTTCACAAGAATGAAGTTAGCTCGTTTTGCAACTCTTCATATGTTACATGCAACAATAGATAGAATTTATCATGAAATCAATATCGCCAAGATAAATCACGCTCAAGAAAATAAAACATGAAACTGCAGAAACGATGGGCATTCATGGTTTTGTGATAGATATTATTTGTCACCCAAAACACGGAAAAAAGCATTCGCCTTTTCTCTGATAAAAAAAAAAAATAGCCAAACTGGGGCCCGTTTCATAAAACTTGTTATCAGTGACAAATTGTCATAGATGTGACAAGCTAAAGATTAATGAAATCCTTGCATCTGATTGGCTGAGAGCAAATTTGTCATACTAATGTAGCAATTGTCACTGATGACAAGTTTTATGAAACGGGTCCCTGGTGCCTTTAATTCGTTCTACAAGTTTGCTTTATCTGTTAAATGTAGGACTTCATCCACTCTCACTCTTTTGAAATGTTTGCATCAACTTTATTTGTATTGTATCAAATCATTTATTTTGTCTGGCTTTCGTGCCCATAATAGTAATAGGCTATATACCTGAAAAGAAATTAATGCCAATCACAGCGGTTTTGTTGTAAGTTACCCACAAGATCATCTGATTTCAAACAGTACGATCCTAACAGTTAAGGAGTAAGGTCTATACGTCTGTATATTGAACAATTCCGTCCTTTCATCACAATTAAGTGCTTGAATATAAATAAAAGTCTTAATGGTATAATTTCTCTGTTGGTGAACCAGTTCATTTTTTGTTTTATTATAGATGCAGTTCAATGGGGGTCAGATAATAAGGCCGTTTATACCGCTGAAGTTTACGACGGATCTCAGTATTTTGTCTGCAACTTGAATTTTCATGTCTGATTTCAACGAGTTCGTTTAACAACCTTTACAGCGTTAGGTGATTGCAATTCTGTGTTTGGGTTACGCGTGACTCCACGCGGGCGTGTGCGTTGCATTCATCCGTTCACGTCCAATCACCACATACAGTGCATGGGTGGGGGTTTATATGCACACTAACCGTATACATCGATTATAGCGTTGCGGTGGCGCCACTGTCTCGCACGATTTCTGATCACATGATATTTAGGTGAATGCTCTTCCACACTTTCATACCATTATCTTTACGTTTCCCTTCTCCCTGTAAGCCGCTTCTTGATCGTTTTAATCTCGTTTTATGGAGGATGCACGCCTACTGGTTTTACATGTAATCCCGTCTGTTCATCTCGCTTCCTTCCTCGGCCTTTTGTATTTTCTATAAATTTTGTTTTCTTTTGTAGCCTACACTTTGAATTCAAAGTTGACACGAGGAATGTTTTGGAGAAATAGTATATACCTTCTTTGATTTACTTTGCAAGTCAACTCTTTTAGTCCTATATGCAACATTATTTGTTTGCTATAGTAAATAAGATTTTATTGTAGTGAGCTTTTGGGCGGGTTGAAATTTAATGTCCAATAATAATTGAACTCTCCCACAGTCACTTCTTACATTTCATCCTGTTACATATTCAGGGTATAAGTAAACTCTATTCAAGCATTGGTTGTGAGCCCATGTCCAAATTATTTGTTCTAATTTTGTTTTCATGCCTCCAAGTACATGAATACGACAATGAGTACCACTATCTCAAGTTTACTGGCATTCTTACAATGTACATGACGTTGTACATTAGTAAGATTATTACGAGCTGCCAATTAAGATAAAAGTGCACTCCAAATTTCAAAATATTACATAAAAATCTTGGAAGATGAAATAAAGTGCTGACAGAAAAACAAATCAAATGGTGTTTCATACATTGTCTCAGAAAGGTCTGCAGTAAAGATGGTGATAATAACAATGATAATAATAGCAATAACAATCACTATTATCATTGTTATCACATAAAGGTATATGACAATAAATATTGGTGGTACATGTGTACACATAAACAGCACATACATACATACATACATACATACATACATACATACATGCATACATACATACATACATGCATACAAATGTGTGTAATTATATACACAGGGCTGGGGTGGGTCTAGCTTTTTACTAACGGACAACAAACAACAACAAACAAAAACAAAAACAAAAAAGCAAACCTGTCTTAAAAGTCCTATTTATCTTTGGGAACAGTGATTTAAAAAATGTTAAAGATATCACATTAAATGCATTTATGTGTAGGTCTGTTGTATCACAAAACATCTTACCATATACAATTGTAATATTTTTGCAATAAAGCCTAAAATATAATGGCATATCAGTAATTTTCTCATTAAACCATAACTGTACACGGTTTAGTCTGGAAACATTTTTATCGTAACTCTCGTTCACATTTTAAAGGGATGGTACAGTACTGGTGGAGATGAGAATTGGGCTTTTAACTTTTTGCGAGATACCAAGAAAACACTTATGATGTAGCACAGAGCATTTCAAAGTTTATTTGATGAAAATTGGGTTTGGAATGACTGAAACAACCAAAAACAAAGTAAAACAAAGCAATTGTAATAAAGTGTGGGTCCCACACTTTATTACAATCACTCTTTTTTGGATATCTCAGCCATTTCAAAATGAATTTTCATCAAATAAAAGTTGACCTCATAGAATTACATGCTCTTTCATATTTCATAAAAGGTTTCTCATTTTCTCACCAAAAAATGTTAGAAACGTGAAATTAGGTCTCGACCATAACTATACGATCCCTTTAATACTAAACATTGATTAAACCGATTCAAATTTTTACAGTGGTTGTTTCTATCCCAAACTCACATCTTTTAAACTATTCTAAAAGCACTAATGCTGGGTTTTTGTTTCATCTGCAAATGGTAAATTATGCTAAGAACATGTGTGGGTCTGGACACATGACTGCATTTGTTGTTGTTGTTTTTTTTTTTATATAATTTGTTGTTAAATGCACATGACTTTAATTGGCAGCCGGGGGGGGGGGGGGGGGGGTAGTTCTGCCATTGTCACATACAGTCACACTGACACACATACATAATACACATAATGCAAATGACTTTCTAAGCCAATGAAGGCAAGCAAAATACAACAAAGTATTCTTCACAGGTTTATTCATTCAGCAAATCCAGCTTAATATAAAATGCATGTATGATGATTATTACAATACATGAACATGTATAAGACAATGCATATATTCTAAAACCGATGCAATACAGTGGACTCCCATTATAACAAAGTCTTCGGGACTGGCAGTTTCCTTCCGTTTCCGGTATATTGAAATTTCATTATAACCGGACAAATAAACAATACAAATTAAAAATACAGAGTGGATAATGTTGCGGTCTGAATTTTGACTTCATTTTAACAAGAATTTTGTTACAACTGCGTTTGTTATAATGGGAGTGCACTGTATTTGGAAAAAAGTTTCCTGTAGACTGTGGATACACTGCTCAGAACTTCACACTGCTTTTTAAAACGATTGTACCTTGGCATAAACACACAGAGGTAAAATGAACATAGAGATGCATGGAAGTAACCGGTCTTGCCACTATAGGGGTGGCACCACATTTAATTTGCTCCAGCGACAAATGCTCTGATCTGACTGTTTTTTCTCCTCGGACTTGGGGGGTTAGGGATGTGATAGGGTTTTAGCTTTAGTTTGAAGTGAGGATAAGGATTAGGGTTAGAGTTATGTTTCTGGGTAGAATCTATGTTTGGTTTAGAGTGCATATATGTCATGCGAGCAGTTGTTGCAGGAGCAAACATGGAACCTGTTACAGGTAAAGAGTATACTGCAGAAAGGAAGTAGCAAAGTTTGGTATAGGTTACAACCCATCATTCAGACCAGTCTCACGCACACACACACACACACACACACACACACAAAAACAAACAAACACACAAACAAACAACAGTAGTTTTCCTCTTCAAGCATACCAGTACATGTACATAAACTTTCCAGGTATGTCCTGAAAGAATACCATGACACAAGGAACAATAGAGCTAAGGTAACACATTATCCACTTTACAAACTTGAAAAACACCACTGAAATATAATGTATTTTGCATTGTCACAAAATAAAATATGAGTTGTTTTTGCATAGACTCGATATCATCCACAACAGCATAAAATCAATACATACATGTGTAACATACTGGCTCAGATTTATTTTGTATCAGAAAAAAAAAAAGATTTTTTTTTCCACAATGATACAAGATACCAATATGATACTTAATGGAAAGAATTTGACAGAAAATGTCATGGTGAACAGTAGCCTGCAATTAAAAATTTCAAATTCAGAATCCTTATGACAAAGTCTTATATAGTGAGATACCTGATAAAACAAGGTATTGTGAAAGTGGAAATTTTCATGCATTTTTGAGACCAGAAACTAGAACAAAAATAAAAGCACACTAAGTTTCTTGCTTGTTAAATGTAGCACTATTTAATACTTTGATTATGCAAAATTAAAAATATGCAAAATTCATCATGAAAAAAAGACCCTCTTTTATAGTTGTTTTGCAGTTTCAATTCCTTTTACATTCTTTCATTTAATTCCCTGATATAATGATACCTGATATAGGATGGAGACTTCAATGGTCCTTTACTATCTGGTCAGGGCACAAAGAGATACCAACATACATGTATATATATATATATATTTTTTTTTTTTCCCCACAGAGCCCATGCAGTATCACAAAGTCTTGGCAGCTTTGCTAGTGTAAATGTAACATTTATGTTTTTCAATTTGGCCAATTTACATTAAAAAGTGAGAAATTCCACGATCAGCCATTCAGACAAACTTCAGTCAGTTTCTCTCAGAGTGCGAGGGTCAAATCCAGACACTGGCCAAAGGAGACGAAAAAAAGAAAAAAAGAAAGAAAACAAAAAACAAACCAAACCAAACCAAACCAAACCAATATCTAAGGTCTGCAAGCTCTCATAGCCACATATGAAAGAAACACAATGATAAAAACTTTTATAAAGAAGAAGAAAACCCAACACTATTAACAGATTGTGCAAATATGTAATTTCACATAGAAACTGCAAATTCACCATCAGCTCAAGTTCATATTCTTGAAATGAAAAGATAGATGCAGAGAATATGAGAGTCATCCTTCCAAAGCTGTATATTGACACATTGGCATGAATGCTTCAATATTTAGTAGGAAAGATGCCACAGAATTAATCCTACAGAAAGTAGAAGAAATTAGCACAAAAGGTGAATAAATAAGAAGTATATAAACCACACACAAACGCAAAATAACACCAATATCTACCTTCATGGTAGTATTTACTAATATCACATCCTCAGGCCTCTACAAGTGAAGTCAGCAAAGACATGTACAGTTGTATGTAATCATTATTTCAGAAGATTTTCAATATTGATTACTGGCATTTGTGTAGTAGTACATAATAGTCTCTTTTATTTTTTCAACATCTGCACATAACATCAAAGCAACTCTCTATGCCAACACACACACACACACAAGCCCATTGTGAAAAAGCATATAGAAATTGCATTACTATATTTGCACATGACCCAATGGATACATTTCAACTCACAAATTGGATAGAAGATAGATCTATGGTACACAGTATCCTGAGAGCTTTACAAAAGGCAGCGGCTGTCAATAGATCCAAGTACCCAGTATGTCACCTTCAGTTGACCATCCATCAACAATGTTGGAGAAACAGAATGAAGCACCTTCACCACAATGCAGAACTGATTACTGTAAAAGTGGATATTTTCGCGTGACTAATTTTTCGCACTTGGCTGGGTCGGAAGAGTTTCGCGTGTTTTTAATTCCGCGGAATCAAGACATCACGCACAGGCACATATGGCAAGCAAAAATATTCGCATGCTTTTATTTTCGCGTTAGTTTCTGTTTGCGCGAAATGCGCGAAAATTTGAACACCGCGAAAATTTCCACTTTTACAGTACTACCCCAAAGCACCATCTATCTAATGAGCAAGTTACCTTGGATAACAGCTGTAAAATGAAGGTGAAACATCACTGAATGTTTGCGCAGAAGCTCAAGGGAAGAAACAAAAAATGTGACAATTTGAAAGAGACTAAATCTATAAACATGAATGAGTTGTATCATTGGATCCTTGGGACCAGGAAGACCTGTTCAGGTATTTGGCTGAGCCAAAAGGCAAACACAAGTAAACCAAAGATGTTGGCTCCATTTGGAAAAAATGAAAGATTGTCATATATCAGGTATTTGCTGTACTAGATTTGTATGTATATATACATATATATATATATATATATATATATATATATATATATATATATATATATATATATATATATATACAATGTATCATTGGATCCTTGGGATCTTTCTAAACAACTGTATACGCCGAATATTTGGCGAGGTTTTTATTTTTGCAAATTTCGCGAGTCGGGTGCTATTTGTGATATTAAAGACACATAAAAATAATGACTCTGATCCCGATATGAATGTGACGCACACGTATACATTTCTCCATTCAGTACAGTACTCCACAATCGCGAGTTTTATCACTTGCAAAATTGTTGGGAAGGCCTGATTTGCGAAAATTTAGACTCGCTAAATATATGGCATATACAGTATCGCCCCAAGATCCCGGTTCAGTTGGAGTTTACTGTAAAAGTTCATCCTCCTCGAGCAATTCCCTTTTACTGTGAGATAGCAGGGTTCTCATGGAGTCATCATCTCACTGAGGCAAGCCACTGGCAGCACTTCTCGTAGGAAGCGAATGTCAGGCCGGCGCTACAGAATGCCTTCAGCAGACTCGGAGAGAGGCCCTTATAGAGACCCTGCACCCCCTCCTGCCTGGCTATGGTCCTGGCGCAGTGCAGGAGGCCGTTGTAGCGGCTGACGTGGCCGAACTTCCGGCGCGCCTCCTCGAACCCCTGGATCTGGAGGCGCTTCTTGAAGACGTCCAGTGGGTAGACAACAGACTTGGAGCACACCCCTGCCATGCCTCCACACACCAAGGACTGCATACCTAGGATGAAAGATGGGTAAAGGAGATCACTCACAGAAATAGGACACACAAAAAATTAATCCTCTACCATATACCTAAGAGCATGAAAGAAATATACATTTACGGGCATTGCCAATAATCCCATGGTCCATCAAGAACTATGTCATACACCTGATTACATAACACCAAACAACACAATTACATATTAGAAATGGTCTTGGTTTTTCTATGTGTTTTGATGAGAGAACCTTTACTGAAAGTTGCATCAATATTTTTTTGATAACTTTTTGAGTTACACTGATAACAGACAAACGGATAAAAAATTGCCAACAAAAACATAAACTCATAACCTCTTCGGCAGAGCTTACACCACTAGAGGGTCTAGTTCAGAGTTGACATGGCCACGCAAGGGAGCTGCCATTTTGGGCTGTGAGCGCTGCCATCACTCGGATCCTGTGCATTTATTGAACAGTAAATGGCAGCACACTATACGAAATGCATTTGACTCAGTCAGCCTTGTGTCATTTTATTGTTATGTCACAATGTTCATGTAATCATAATGCCAAAATATTGTAATGTTGTTGATATCTGATTTTATGGCATCTTCATTCAAAGTGGGTATGTATGCAAAACTAACATCATAATGCTCAAACTATCTTCTAGTCTACATCCAAGTTCCCATTGTTTGTTTTGTGAATAAAAAAAAGTTCTGGACTCTAGGAAATAGTCTAAATGATATGATATTATCACAGAAACTTATATCTAAACCATTTAACATACTACATTTCTGAAAATAAAATTTGTTATAAAAAAAAATGCACTCTTGATATGATATACTACCAGATATGACTTGCATGTAGACTGTGATCAATCCCCAGATCAGTGCGTGCCCTCCCACTTCAGTTTTGGATGTCTCATTTGTATGCACACGTACGGCGAGAGCTTACTCTTGTACCCCTTTTAACCTGCTGAGGACGAGCCCCGAGTATACTCAGACAATTGTCTACGGGAAATGCGTGTTGTAGCAAAATTAGCCCGTCCTCAACAGGTTAAATCTCTTTGAGAGCAACTCACTCCCATGTATGAGAAAGAGAGAAACTTACTACTGGCAGGGGTGTATTCGGTCCTCTCCGTGGCAGAGCTCCATATTTTCGTAAACAGTGCATAGAAGCCGAACTGGAGACCAGTCTGGGGGAAAAGTTGCATCAAAGTCGGGGTCAGCCCCCTGTAGAAAGTCCTCACCCCAGCCTCCTTGTACATGGACCGTACAGCATGAGGTATAGATTTGTACACCTAGAAGCAAATTGAGTACATGACAGGACATGTTTGACTTACAGCAATACTTTTCCTTCATACTTTGGGTTCTACCTTAGAATGGGGTAGCCCGCAACAACATGATCCTATGGGATATAGATATGTTACAAGTACAGTTACAAGTACAGTATGATTTATACAAAGTTGTACTTGCATTTGAGCAACCCTTTGTTATGCAACAAGCAAAGAACTCCATAATAACTCTTCATATACCAGTGACAAGGAAAATCTTGAGGCAGAGAAACCCACACCATACAAAATAGCAAATAAGAGAAACTTTACATTGTGTGTTGTTTGTAGGCTAGTTCATGCATCTTGAGATATGATGGTGAATACCATGTTGTCAGTTCTCTATTTGCGAGTCTTGATAGGGACTGTTTGCTATTTTTCTCAAATTGTGTCACAAACCCCCCCCCCCCCCCAAAACCAACAAATATACATGCAACTGTTGTGAGATTTTTCATGTTTGATTTAAAAAGAAAAATTCATCCATTCTTTATATGTCTTCTCCTTCTTTTCTTTTTTTTTTTTTTTTTGGGGGGGGGGGGCAGTACACTGACAAAAGATCACCTTTGGTTCACCCTGTGACACCAGCCTGGTGCGGAGGACATCAACTGGGAGAGAAGCGACTGTAGCAACACATCCTGCCACACCCCCACATACAAAGTAGTACACTGGCTTGAAGATTCCTGTGGTAATGTTGCTAGGCAGCAATGGATAGGCTGTATAGGTCAGTGCTTCAAACGTCACAAACTGTTGGGATATCAAAAGAAGAACATGATTTTATTGGATGATAATAGTGTATCAATAAAGCTCCTCCTGCTTTATCATAGAAAAAACTAGAAATGTCTCTATGGCGACTGGTATGCCTCCACCATAATGTATGATTCTCCTAATGGCCTGAATTCACGAAGGTGGTACAAACGAAACCATGGTTTAAACCATGGACAAAAACCATGGAGCGCCAAGTGTCGCACGGAATATTTCGTTACAAAATTGGTCATTTCGTCGATGAAATGATTTGTTTGTAACGAAATGACAACATTTTATAACTAAATAAACATTTCGTCCACGAAATGTTCGTGCGTTAACGAAAAGGTCATTTTGTCGACGAAATGAACAATTTCGTAGCGAAATATTCCGTGCGACACTTGGCGCTCCATGGTTTTTGTCCATGGTTTAAACCATGGTTTCATTTGTACCACCTTTGTGAATTCGGGCCAATGGGTCTATAGTACGTCTTGACAATGTGTGATGACAGTTTCATCTAAATGGCAAATTATTGATTTGACATGTTATAATGTGTTGAATGTTCACTTTCCTTGAACTGGGCTTAATTGGATGAATGGCTACATTTTCTATGAGAGCACGTATTTGGGGGATTCAGGGATTTTACTTGACTTTTGACCCTTTTATAAGTCTATGCATTGAGTAATTTTCAAGGTACAGAGAAAAAGTGTAATTTCTGTGTTAAATAGTAAATTGTTAGCATCTTGACCTGGCCTTTGACCCCTGACCTTTGGAACTTGACCTTTGACCCTATGACCTTAAAATTCCAAAGAGACTCACTGTCAGGCACAACATACAATGTATATTAGTTTCAAGATGATACCTTGAGCCACTTTCGAAATATGGAGGAAGAAGTGAAATTTAGCACTTTCACTTGACCTTTGACCTTTTGACCTTTGATTTTGGGCCAAAAACATCCCAGAGAATCTTTATTAGGTACATGTATACACCAAGTTTCAAGAAAAATCCAGCAGGCATTGCATAAATATAATCGAAAAAGTGAAATTTAATGAGTTGACCTTGACCTTTGACCTCTGACCTCATGACCCCAAAATTCCCTAAATAATCACTGCCAGTCAGTACATGCATATGTACTATGTTCCATGAAGATACCTTGAACCATTTCCAAGATATGGAGAAAAAAGTGACATTTCAACATTTTCACTTGACCTTTGACCTTTGACCTCATGACCCCAAACTCTCACTAGAGAATCTTCATTGGGTGATACATGTATACACTAAGTTTCAGGAAAATAGGACAACCCGAAAACATAATGCTTCCGGCGACACTTCGGTGGCCGAGGCATAAAAATTCATATCACTTGTTTTATTTTTTGTTTTTCTTCTGAACTTGTACATGTAGATACATTCTTCTTGTAGATGTCTGAAAAATAATGTTGTTAGATGATCCTAGCACCAGGCACAGGACTAAACATATGTTTTCTATGTTTCAAATTTCCCTACTTGCATATTTCTATGGCACTGACATTTATTTGATTTACTGCAAAAGTTGATATTTTTGCGTGACTAATTTTTCGCGCTTGGCCATGTAAGAAGAGTTTTGCCTGTTTTTAAATCCGCGGAATCAAGACATCATGCACAGGAACATATGGCAAGCAAAAATTCTCGTGTGCTTTTATTTTCGCGCTAGTTTCTGGTTGCGCGAAATGTGCGAAAACTTCCACTTTTACAGTACTCTGTTTGACTGACTTCACATGTTAGACAAGGCTCTCATTTTCCAAAATCAGACAGAGGACTCTGTATGATACAAACAGAATAATTAAGGTGAGTCAGAGAAAAAAAAAAAAAAATTGTGATGATTTTTTGGTAAAAATGACAACACATTGATGTATCAATGTCCAATTTGACCCTTTAAAGATGAAATCTCAGTGGATGGTAATCACCACAATCCTATCAAATGTTGATGATATACACAGCAACACTAGATTCAGCTTCTTGTCTGCCAGTAACAATGAAATACATGTACCAAATGAAAGTAGCAAGATATCAAATATGGTTTATATGTCAGCAAAGGTCAACTGTACTATTGGAGAAAGAGAGGGAAAGAAATACAAACATCCATTGTCCTACTGCTGCCCTTTTATGACACTGCTATACATACAATAGATTAAAAAAACAATAACAAATGCCCTGGGTCATGGTGATTGCACGGTATTTTAGGACATCTAATATACTTTTCTGTCAGTTGGAATTATGTGTCCAGAAAGATCCATGTTTCAGGACACAATGCAGTGTATTTTCTTTGTCAATATAAAAGATGGTCTGAAAGGTCACTCTCCTGTGATGCACTTTTCAGAGTCACTTCTTTTCTGGACTTCTATACTGTTGTGTGCACTTTTAGAGAGCAACTCAGTGTAGAAGTCGGTTACAGTTCGTTATTCCGAAAGATCGTTAACCCGAAAATGAAAAAGGGTTCACTATTTCGAAGGCTCATTTATCCGAAAATGAAATAGGGTTCGTTATTCCGAAAATGAAACAAAGCTCGTTACTCTGAAGGTTCCTTCCGGACCCTATTTCATTTCAGATCAACGAACCTTCGGAATAACGAACCCTATTTCATTTTTGGATAAACGAGCCTTCGGAATAGGGAACCTTATTTCATTTTCTGATTAACGATCCTTCGGAATAACAAACCTTCGGAATAATGCCAAAAATGTTCCGAGTAACGAACCCTTTTTCATTTTCGGATTAACGAACCTCTAGGTATAGGGAATTTGTGTGTTTCGGTTTAACAAACCTTCGGAATAACGAACCTTCAGAATAACGAACAGCACCCACAGAAGTCAAAGGCTTGATATTTTGTTGTCTGCAAACATTGCTTGATGCTTTGTTATGATACATTTAAATTCATGCTAGAAAACTTGTATGTTCCATTAATATTGTTCTTAAAGACCATATAAACACAGACTTGTATATTTATACATGTTATATCACTGTATACTGGAACATAAATGGTTTGATAGGGAATTACTAAAAAGACTCCATACAATCAGAGCACATATGACACCGAGTACAACGAAAACTGATGTTTTGAAGATATATTCTACAGGTAATCCATGTGTGTGTGTGTGTGTGTGTATGTGTGTGTGTGTGTGTGCGTGTTTTGTCCGATGCTGTCTTTCCTTATTTATCTATTCATTCAACAATACACTACAATATCATGTACATAATTAAATCAATAAGTGTGGTGTATGTGATGGACAATCTGCAACAAAGCTAGTACAGGATTACAAAATTAAACTGCTTGAACTGCCTTCACCAAATAATGCAAGATGAGATTAAAATAAAAGAAAGAAAATGATCTCAACAAACGCTCACACAAAAAACAATAACAAGAAGATAGCAGCCATAAAAAGAGAGAAAAAAACAACAACAAAAAAACAATGACAACACCTGTGCAATTCCATAGATGACAGAGAGTGCTTGGGCAGGAACATGTCCCTTCCATAAAGCACTTGGCCCTTCCTCCCTCAAAATGGAACCTGCTGCTTGGATGATGGAGGTGTACTTGGAAGATGGCAAGCCTCTCTTCAATGGTTCCTCTTGTAGCTTGGGATGGGAAAAAATATGACACAAACAAATTAACTTGATATAAGAAAACACAGTGAAAGAAAATCTTTGTCCTTGGAACTGATTAATTGACAAATTGCCCTATACCTAGAATTGATCAGTGTTTTAGTAGTAGCCATGATATAAGCAATCATGGGCGTACGTACTCGAGCAGGATTCGAACCTACGACCTCCTGATCTAAGGACAGGCGTCATCTCCACTAGACCACCGAGCTCCCGCCCGACAGCAAGTGTTGGTTCTAATCCTTGTAGCATGCAGCAGGCAGGCCTTCTGTTTTGTCAATCAGTTGCAATGAAAACATCTCGACTGTAGAATTTCATGAATTTGAATAATCTCTGTCCCTGTCTACACATTCCCACATCAGATTGAAAGACCTAATTCCAATGTCAAAGCAAACTTATGGTAAAATAAATAATATCAAAGAAAGATTTACTTACATTACAGACAACACACAGTACTTTTTCTTCATGATTATGCATCTAGATACGAGTTCTCAAAGTATTGACAAATGAGCACTATGTCACTGTGGTTAGCTGACTTGTAAGAATTTAAATAGTGCTCTAGGGTCTTGTACAGGGCCGGTGGAGCGTTTTCAATAGTGGGGGGGGGGGGGGGGGCACTTCTGGCCGGGTTTCATGAGCTACAGAGCAAAAACAAAAACAAAAACAAAAAACAAAAAAACCAAAAAAACACCCAAAAAACAAAAAGGCTCTCAGCTCATCTCTCCCCTTCCATTTCTGGGTTTCTTCAGGTGACAAGCAAAAAAAAAAAAAAAGGTCTTGAGCTCATCTTTCTCATCAACACACAGTACTTTTTCTTCATGATTATGCATCTAGATACGAGTTCTCAAAGTATTGACAAATGAGCACTATGTCACTGTGGTTAGCTGACTTGTAAGAATTTAAATAGTGCTCTAGATAGGGTCTTGTACAGGGCCGGTGGAGCGTTTTCAATAGTGGGGGGGGGGGGGGCACTTCTGGCCGGGTTTCATGAGCTACAGAGCCCCAAAAAAAACAAACAAACAAACAAAACAAAAAAACAAAAAAAAAAACAAACAAACAAAAAAACACCCAAAAAACAAAAAGGCTCTCAGCTCATCTCTCCCCTTCCACTTCTGGGTTTCTTCATCTCACAAGCAAAAAAAAAAAAAAAAAAAAAAAAAAAAAAAAAGGTCTCAGCGGAAAAACATAACCTTACCGCACTCACACTTCAAAATCTCCATTTCTTTTTAGTCCCACTTACAATGTACGTACTTCCAGGTTAAACAAGGGGGGGGGGGGGGCCCAAAGTGATGACACCTTATGTTACCCCCGTTATGTATTTTTTTGTATGGTGCAAAAAAGTGGGGGGGTGACCCCGAGCCCCCCCCCCCCCCGTTCCGCCGCTAAAGTATGTTAGTAATCTTTTGCATTTGGCATGATCGCGCGAGGGTCATGGGGCGGATCCAGAAATTCCATAAAGGGGAGGCACCTTTACAATTTAATACAAAATTATTAAAGGATTAAAGGGGTGAGGGCGCACATGCCCCCCATTTTTTTTCTGTTGCTTTATGTTAACGAAAAATAGCTAATGTAAAAGTGGAAATTTTCGCGGTGTTGTCATTGACATTTTCGCGCATTTCGCGCAACCAGAAGTTAATGCAATAATAAAAGCATGCGAATATTTTTGTGTGCCATATGTTCCTCCTTTTCCAGTACTTGACAAATGAATACATGTCTTGATTCCACGGAATTAAAAACACACGAAAGTCTTCTTACATGGCCAAGCGCGAAAAATTAGTCGCGCGAAAAATTAGTCGCGCGAAAATATCCACTTTTACCATATTTACAGTAGATCTAAAGAGGGGGGCGCACGGAGCGCACGCCCCCCTCTCTGGTCGTCTGGATCCGCCACTGCACTGAGAGTTGCATTGCCCAAACTGTTGGTTCACTCAGGTGTGTTTGGGCAACGACAACGTCCTCTCTGCTCTGTGTTGTGTGGCAGTGTGCAATTGCACAAATAGACACTAGAATTCTATAGAAATCTAGGCCTACACAATGAAATGCACATGATGATTTAACGTTACATATCTACTGTTTAATTACTATGAACTGGTATGGTCTCTAACATTATATAGAACTAGGTCTAGTTTTAATGCAATGGTGTCTGCATTCACCTGGAACCGGATTTTGAGCACATCAAGCGGCTGTAGAACTGCGCGAGTGAAAGCTCCGCTCGCGGCCCCAGCTAGTCCGTACTCAAATTTTGTTAGCTGCCTGCGCGTCTCGGCAGGTGAATAACCCACCATTCTTTTCGTCGATATACCGGAGGGCAATAACAATCATTCTTTCCTCTGGGCAGTATCTTGACCTGTTGACTGGGGTTCGTCCACGTGTTCCAGCCAATCAAAGTCTTCACTGACCGGAGGGGGGAACTCTGGTTATGTGCTGCAACTGCTCTGAGTACATTGGTAGATCTATTCCGTCACTGCGCTGCCTGCCTGCCCGCTCCTCGCCCGATCCCATTAGCTGGCTGAAACTACATTCATTTCACAATTAAATTGGTAGTGAAAGCTACCATAGTGCAGCGCGCGAGCGAGGGAGCGCCACTGCAATGATCCTGTATGATAGCATCAGCGGCTGAAGGTATAATACAGGGTACGTCGTGCATGCTGGCGCAGTGCACATGTAATTGCCGCTTGCCGCGCGATAATCGTGGACGCGCGCGCCGCCGCCCGTTTTTTTAACACACACGTGCTCCACACAAAACATGGCGGAAGGCAGCGAGAGGGAAAGAGCAGGAGGCAGAAACAAAATGGATCGTTCTCATGATAATGAGCCAAATGAAGGAGAAGAAAATGGCTATGAAGAAGAGCCAGATTTCAATGATCCTGAAGGTTACGTGGACACCATTACTGATGAGGGTATGTTCGTGAATGTGTCGTTTAATTAATAACATATGAACAGAGATTGCCGGGTGTGCTGGTTATCCCTCATTCATTCGCAACATGAGCGCATGTCCGATGTGTGTGTGCGTGGGTGGAGATCCACCGCGGCCGCGGTGGGTGCATTCCACTACGATACTGAACGGGGTGCACATTACTGTAGTATTCATATTGGAGTAGCACACACACATGCACAGTGCAGTGAGTGAGTGGTGTGTGTGGTGAACCCCGACATAACATATGGATGTTGCCGTCTTCCAAAGCTTCACTTAATAGGCCTATACTGGCTATAGCTAATGTGCCAGCTTACATATGGCCTGATAGCAGCCATATATGTCAGTATATTGTAAAACTTTAGAACTTAAATAGAAACTAAGTGTCTAAGTAGAGTCTAAATCTACGTACCGCCTGTCTACTGTAAAAGTTAAAACATTTTTGCGGCATCAAATGAGAGATGAATCAAAACTGGATGAAAGCAAAGATAAATAGGAACTTTAAGGAAGGAAAGAAATTATAGAAAAGGATACATCAGAACGAAACATAAAAGATATTTGAGAGGAAAGGAGGAAAGGTAGATGGAAGGAAAAATAATCCAAAGGAAATAAAGAACAAGTAAGGCAGAAAGTAAGATTGAATAGGAAATTGAAAAAGACAAGAGGAAACCAACAAAAAATGATTAATAATAGGTAAGTTAGATAAGTTAAAGTTAGGAATACCTGAAAATGATAGAAAAGAAGGAGAATGGTATAAAGGACATTACACACGCGCATGGGCTCAATGGCTGTGTATGGAAGCTACAACTGCTACCACAAGACTTGGCCAGCTAGGGAAAAACAAATTTTAGCTTTTCAAAGACACCATAGAAAAAGCCGCTGTGATCGCTACATTTAGATCAAACAGTCAACCGTACTGGTTGTGCTGAACGTATAGGTGCTGTGCTGGTTGCTTGTGTACTGAGCAGCATTTCAAGTGATCAGGATTTTCTGACACTTGTAGAAGTGTTAAAACTCAACTTCTATTCGACTGTGGAGACTCGGATGCAATAACTGAAGGTTACTGAATAACTAGGATGGGTTTGTGCATGTTTGGAAATCATTTGATGAGGAAGTGCAAAAGTACACTAGCGCCAGACTTCCTTATGATTGTAACTATGTCCCCTCTTTCAACTCATATACCCCACCACTTGGCAATGTGTGTGGGTCTGTGAGAGTGACTGGGCCGGTGCAAAGGGGGGTGGGGGGGGGGGGTAGTTACATGAGGAGTAACTCCTGCAAAAGCTTAGATTTTTCTGTGGTGGACTGAGAGCGACATTGATTTTAGCAAGAAAAAAACAATGTGTCACTTTCATAGGTGTATCCTTTGATGTTTACCTTCTCAATGAGTAGTTGAGATGAGATATATGCCAATTATTCAATCTTCCTCATGGTGAACTTCATGGTGTTTTGTACAGAACTTCTGGGTGACCTCCTGAGAACGAAACCCAAGGAGGCCCTTGGCATCGACTCAGTCATCGTCATCGACAACGTACCTCAGGTCGGACCGGAGAGGCTCCCAAAGCTGAAGAACGTCATCCGGAAAGTCTGTAGCAAATACGGTGACATCATCACAGAGCACTATCCAGAAGGAGAGGACAACAAAACAAAGGGGTAGGCCAAAGTTTAGTCGTCATTGTTGTTTTATGTTCATTAAATTAGTTCAGTAAGATTGACATTTGCAGTTTATTGAAGATGTCTGCTGAAACTGCATCAAGATAGTCATAGCTATACTATCAACATTACACCCTCAACAGATCAAATCTCTTTAGCAGCCACTAAATTTCATTTGTGCACATATAGGCATGTTTTAAGAAGTCCTTCCATGTTTCTCAACATTTTTTACATGAGGCCCACTTTGGCTCTGACAATTTTTTTTTTTTTTTTTGATGATCAGTTGGATCAAATAAGAATCTTTTCAGTTTATTTCTGGCAAACGTCATGACTCGCCTGTGAGAGCTTCACAGCCCACTTGTTGAGAAGCACTACTTTACATGCTTTATATGAGATTATGTTTTCTGTTGTGTCATTCATTTGAAAAAATGTGCTGCATAACGAAAGATCTAATCACTTGGGAATGTCTTGTATATATATGTGATTTTTCAGGTACATTTTTATAGAATATTCGTCACCTGAGAATGCCATTGAAGCTGCCAAACAACTGAATGGATACAAGTTGGACAAGCAGCACATGTTTGCTGTCAACCTCTTTGGAGATTTTGACAAGTAAGTGGAAGGAAAACTTACATGACATGTAGTCACTTTAATATACCAATGATATGGGTGCATACCCTGCTGAAGTGGTCCTGAATCACATCCAGCTGGATCGTTTGGAAGACAGCTCATGCAGCTAAATATTTGCTATCCAGCCATCTTCTCAGATGGAAAATGAATCAAATGAAGAAGCAAAGCATTCTGTTGGTTTGTGTAGCTGTACTGTGAAAATGGAAAGTTTAGCACATTTCACGCAACATAAATCTAGCAGGAAAATAAAAACATGCCGGACCTTTTGTTTGCTATATGTAATTCTTCTTTACAGTTTTGATCCCATGAAATAAAAAAAAAAACAAAAACAACAACTTCGTTTTACCAGGCCTGGGGCAAAAAATTATTCACACAAAAATTTCCACTTTTACAGCGTGCCTTTGATGTAAACCTCAAAGATGATTTCTGTAGAAACTCATGGCTAGCTTATTAGCTGTTTATTTTGTCGTGGGTGCTTAGAAATAATATAGGACAAGGAAATACTGTTTGAAGACTCAAAATATGGAAAGTTTTTTGTTACCTTAGTAAAAAAAAACGAACAAAAAACATGTATTTCTGTTGTTGTTATTGGTCAACATACTTCAAAACATCGTATGTGTTTCTCCTGTGCTCTGCAGATATGTAACCATGCCTGAGAAATGGACGCCTCCTGAAAAACAACCATACAAGGATCATGTAAGTGAACATGTATTTTGACATTTTTGCTATATTTTAGATTCAGTCATATGATGAGTACACATGTAACTCCTGCAATTGATGTGCTCTTTCAATTGAACTTCTTCCATATTTTGGTAAAAATAAATAAATAATGATGATGATGATGATGATGATGATGATGATGATAATAACAATAAATAACACTAATATTAATATGCTTAATACTGACGTTTCTAAGCACATTAATACGGAAAAAAGTATCAAGTTAAACAAAATTTCTCTTGGACATTGATTATGTTACCTCACGTACTAATCAAGTACTTAATGTTTATTTCTGTTTTTGTACCGTTTTTTTCCCCTAGGGTAACATGAGGCACTGGCTGCTGGATAAAGATTGCAATGATCAGTACAGTGTCATCTCAGATGCAGGTGAAACCACCGCTATTCTGCTCAACAGCAAGACTGAAGCAACTGTCGTTGAGGAGAGGAAAGTGAGTGCACTGTTAAGCTATGCAATGAGAAAATGAACTGAACCTTAAGCATGCTCATGTCTCCCGTGTACTAATATTGTCTGCGAGCCATGTTAACTGCCACATCGTACAATCTCTCAGTGGTTGTATGGAGTCCAAACAATGGCTGAGAGAAAATCTGCTGGTCCTTGAAGCAAGACTACTCCTGCTGTCTGACAGCTGTGTGGTTTTTGTGCCGACAGATCAGTAACAAAGCATCCAATTGGATATGACTAAAGCATGATTGTGTTTGTGTGTGAATGATTTTCTTGGATGTTTACCAATATCTAGACCACTTAATTGCACCCCCCCCCCCATTTTTTACCCCTATGTGCACTCCCCCTCCCCACCATTTTCCAGTCTCCTTAACCTATGCACTATTCCCACATAAAATTGAGCAGTTCTCAGCAGAAATTTTGAAATATATTTTGTCTAGCTAAATGCATGTACGTGTATCTGTTTCCCCCCTTTTAACAGGCATGATATTCTGTAGATTTAGATCTGAGTTCAGGTTTTTTTTTTTTTTTTTCTCACGTCTATAACACATTTTGCTTTTTCCATGTATCAAAATCATCTGGAAATTTTGATTTCTGATTCAACAAACCTCAATATTATCCCTGTTTTAATTCTTTCATTCATTTATTAATGTTTGTTGTAAAAGATCAAGAGCAACAGCAGCCTGGTGTCTGAATGACTAATCCTGTTGGAGAATATAAACTTTAGGATTCGTTTAAACATGAAAAGTGTTCCAATGCCCTGTTGACAAAAAGCAGTCATAAAATTGGTGTCTAATCAAGTTGAGCAGGCAAAATTGCAAGAAATATGGTGTTTTTGAAATTTTATGATATTTCAGAGATGGACAGAAACATATGTGAGGTGGTCTCCACTCGGCACCTACCTAGTGACCTTCCATCAAAAGGGTATTGCACTTTGGGGAGGAGAAAAGTTTCAGCAGATACGACGTTTTGCCCATCCTGGGGTTCAGCTCATCGATGTCTCACCTTGTGAAAGGTATGAACAGACCTTCAGAAGATTTGTTTGAAGTGATGTGTGCAAAAAAAAGTTTTACACAGAGCTTGACGGCTTGCAATGTCAAATTTTCTTTACCAAGCACTTTTCCAGTTTATTTTACACTGTTTATTTTTCGCTGTTAGTGAAGATATTGTAACTTCATTACCTCTTTCTTTTACCTTGTGTGTGCGCGTGGGGGATTGTGTAAGAATTAAATCTGGAATATGACTTCTTCAGGTCTATCAACAATATATCTCTAAAATTTCACCTTTCTTTTAGTGAGGGTTAAAAGGGACACTGAATCAATAATCCCTCTCCTATGTACATGTGCCATCAGCCACTCCCATTCTTTCAAAAGCGCATATATTTGATAGGTATTCTTCAATAATAATGACTGCTATCAACTTACTGATTATTCTGCCACTTTCTTGGAAGTCCAAGTTGCATATATTATTTCAAGTGTTCTAATACTTGCAGAAAAAAAAAAATCATCTAAATGATCCAATAAATTGACAAATGGATGAATAATGAAAACATGTAAAAAGTGTATGTTTTTTAAAATTGTTGCAGCAATTCCTACATGTAGCAGGGATATGAATAGTTGATAATCACATTTTCAACAATTATTTGCAGGTACATAGTGACGTTTAGTCCGTTGATAGACCCTCGGGAGGACAACCAGGCCATCATAATCTGGGACATCAAGACAGGGACGAAGAAGAGAGGCTTCCTCTGCGAGAATGCCGACAACTGGCCCGTTTTCAAGTAAGTGTGAATAGGGATAGTATTCAAATACGTAAGGCACATTACAGAGGACGTTAGCAAGAATTATCACCGGATAGTAATTAAAAATTTTGAAATGGTCAGAAACACTCGGCAAAGCCAAGCATGGTTTGGACTTTTTCAAAAGCTAGGAAGGGTGGATATTTTCATTTTGTCTGACCAAGTAATGTGCATTATTTCCATGTTATATGATGGTGACATGTTTTAAATTGGGCGGCAGCCCTTTTCGCAAGATTCCCAGGCTTGCACCAGCTCCAAACTATTTGAAGCACACACATGAACAATTGCAATGCATTAGTAATACACTTTATGCAATGCAGCTAAGCACAGAATCACTCGTTAGTACTGGTCATTAGTATATTTTATTTCGTGAGTTTATGCAAGAACTCAGCAGTGAGAGCCCGCTACAAGCTTCGAGTAATCTTCGACAGACATCGAGAATTATTAAATACATTGTTACTGAAAGCATGCTGTAGTCAATTGATTTTGTTTCGTTTTCTTTTGTGTTTTAAAGTAGAAAGGAAGTGGGGGTCAGAAATGATATGCCTGCTGAAATCTAAACTCAGACAGTCTGGGGTGTCTTCCTGAACCCTGAAAGTGTGATACATGTGGGAGAACGACTCCAAGGAAGTGATACAGGAAGTGCCTTTCTGGGGGTCCTAAAGATTGTGTATTAATATTCACCATGAGTACAGGAGGACACACAAAGATATAGAGAGGGAGTGTAAATAGATCATCGTTGAAATCATTTAAGATGTGAAATCACTGAAGCAAAATCAGTAGGTGGATTTATTTGCTCATGTTCAGTCATCTATGGTGAATAATTCCATTTTTCTTTCAGTCAAGAGCTTTGAAGAGGGAATATTGATTATATGTGCCATAAAACTTAGAAGTATTACATTTGTGTAACAGATGAGAATGATGGTCAACCCACACAATCCTCATTGAACCATTTACACATGTGAATGATGCAGAAGAAAGGCATGACTTAAATATAATGGAAAGCAGAACTTGCTCAACACTGAGTCATATTTTATTCTTTTAATAATCTGTAATAGATTCCTTCTGCTTAACCAATTTATATATTCTTCTGCTTAACCAATTTGCAAGTGTTTCTTACCACTTTGTTGTAGTTCTTCACTGCAGCCATGTTACTGCCACATCGTACAGCCTGTTCAGTGGCTGTGTGGAGTCCAAACAATGGCTGAGAGAAAATGTGCTGGTCCTTGAAGCAAGACTACTCCTGCTGTCTGACAGCTGTGTAGTTGTTGTGCCGACAGATCAGTTACATAATTTTGTTTTTCTTAGACTTTTTTTTTTTATTTCTTGCTCTTCCTTTTCTCTGCAGTAATATTTGATTGATAATTTATCAACTTTATCTATTCTTCATGAAGAGTCGAGGACTTTATGTGCTAATACGGCAGCTTTTGTCATTGGGCATTGTCAGATTCAGTTCTCAGATTCCATTGAATCTTTTCTCTTTGTGTCGCCTAGATGGAGTATGGATGGCAAGTTCTTTGCCAGGATGTCAGAAGACACGCTCAGCATCTATGAGACACCCTCATTTGGCCTGCTTGACAAGAAGAGTCTGAAAATTCCAGGCATCAGGTAAATTTGGTCATCATGAGATTATTTTGATCACTAGCTCCTCCCGTAACTGATACAGTTTTATAGTCAGGTGAAATAGCAGTGTTGAAATTATTTTCATCAGTTGTTCATGCCAGCACTTATGCTTATTTGTTGCTTGCTTGCAACTCCCATCATTCTGTATATTCTTCTTAACCAAGTTGCAAATGGTTCTTACTACTGTGTTGTAGTTCTTCACTGCAGCCATGTTACTGCCACATCGTACAGCCTGTTCAGTGGCTGTGTGGAGTCCAAACAATGGCTGAGAGAAAATGCACTGGTCCTTGAAGCAAGACTACTCCTGCTGTCTGACAGCTGTGTAGTTGTTGTGCCGACAGATCAGTTACATGAGTTTGTTTTTCTTAGGCTTTTTATGTATTGCTATGTCTTTTCTTTGCAGTAGTATGTGATTGATATAATTTATGAACTTTATGTATGCAGAATAAGAATTGTGCCATTTTGGATCATGGTCTTACAGTCTACAATGCCTCATAGTCAAAAGGATATGATGCTGATAGACAAATCAATGAAGGTTGAGAAGGCACTTCACTCCTTGTATCTTGAGGAAGGTCAAAGGTCTGTCCAAATTCAAAGCAAGGAATTTCACAGAATGGCATACAACAGAAGAATGTTGCTTTTGTAGTATGCTTTGCTTATACATTTTTATGCCTCCGCCAACGAAGTGGCCGGAGGCATTGTTTTCGGGTCGTCCGTCCGTCCCGTTTTGTTTTTGTCGATATCTCAAGAACCGTGTGGTGGTTTTACATCAATCTTGGTATGAGGGTATATCTGGGGGATAATACTTTGTTTGGATTTTAGGGTCATGTGGTCAAAGGTCAAAGGTCACAGGTTATTTTGTGAAAAAAAAGGTTGAAAATTCATGTTTTTCTCCATATCTCGCAAATGGTTCAAGGTATCTTCATGGAACTTAGTATATATGCTTGTTCCAATGGGCAGTGATTATCTAGGGAAGTTGGGGTCATGGTTCAAAGGTCAGGGGGTCAAAGGTCAAGGTCAACTCCTCAAAATATCACTACTTTCCTTATATTTATGCAATGCCTGAAGGTTTTTTTATTTAACTTGATGTATACATGTATTACCCAATATATATTATGTGGGAAGTTTCTTGCCAAAAGGTCAAAGGTCAAAAGGTCAAAGGTCAAGTGAAAGTGCTGAATTACACTTTTTCCTCCATATCTCAAAAGTAACTCAAGGTATCATCGTGAAACTTACATATTTATGCATGTTCAGCCTAACAGTGATTCTCTTTGGAACTGTGAGGTCAAAGGTCAAAGGCCAGGTTTAGATAATGCTATTTTCCCATTTGATACTGAAATTATACTTTTTCTCAATACCTTGAAAATTACTCAATGCATAAACTTATAAAAGGGTCAAAAGTCAAGTAAAAATCATCAGTTCCCCAAATACCTGCACTCTGACATTTTAATCATTCATCCAATTGAACCTAGTTCTAGGAAAGTGAACATTCAGCACATTTGTGTCAAACCTGTCATTTTAATATTTTGCCAATTGTGTGAAACTGTCATCACACATTGTCAAGACATTGTACTATAGACCTATTAGGAGAACCATGCATTATGGCAGAGGCATATCAGTTGCCGTAGCGATATATCTTATTTTTTTAGTTGCTGAAAATTGTAGATGCTTAGTAAGTTGGGATGCCCCAATTCAAGACATTGCTACAGTCCTACCTTTTTTGTACATAAAGGAAAGAAAAAGGAAACTTTGCTGAATGGAATTAAAATTTGTGGTTTTAGAGGGTTAATGTCGTGTGTATTCTGTCTGTCTGTCCCCCAGGGAGTTCTGCTGGTCACCGGCCAGCAACGTCCTGAGCTACTGGACGCCCGAGGAGAAGGAGAATCCGGCCAGGGTGACCCTCATCGCCGTCCCGTCCAGGAGAGAGCTGCGGGTCAAGAACCTCTTCAATGTGGCCGACTGCAAGCTGCACTGGCAGAAACAGGGCCACTACCTCTGCGTGAAGGTGGACAGACTTTCAAAGAGCAAAAAGGTAGGCAGTGTGGTGGTCATTTGGCTGAACTGGTAATTCTGTAGAGCTCAAAGCATTGTTTTAGCAGTATGTTGGTCGTTTTGTCGTTCTCACTACTGATAACTTTGTTGGGTAGGAGGCTTAATTGTGCACCATGTACTAAGTATTTTTTCTTGGATATGTATGTGGCCCTGAAAAGGGCCTACCCACTCTCGATGTTTCGGCAGGCATGTTATTGCCGTTTTGAAGAGAAAGAGTAAATTAGAGGAAAATCCAGTTTATATACCCTCAGGAAGGATCAAAGGGGCTTTTGGTTCCCAGGGAGAAAGTCTCTGATTGGCTGAACAGGTCACAGTAGGTAGGCAGATCATAGGCAATTTGATAACTTTATCACTGTATGCCTGGTTTGATAAAACTTCATTCTCTGTGATTTGATTCTAGTTACTAAAGTCATGAAGTGGCATTTCACTTCAACCTTTCAAACTTGCAGTTCCTTTCGGTGTGAAAGACAAAAATTTCACAGAGACTGTAGGCACTTTCTCTCAGTCATTATGATGGAGCAAGTAGCTGGTTAGAATTTCACCTGCATTAATATTTGAGGTAGAATTCACATAGACTGTGCCCTTTCTCTTCCTTACTGATCACAGAACCAGTTCACCAACTTTGAGATCTTCCGCATCCAAGAAAAGCAGATCCCGGTGGACTCCATCGAGGTGAAGGAGACCATCATCGCCTTCGCCTGGGAGCCGACGGGGAACAAGTTCGTCATCCTCCACGGGGAGAGCCCCAGGATATCGGCCAGCTTCTACAACATCCGCCCCAAGGGCAAGGTGGACCTCATCAGTGAGTGGGATGAAATATTATTTTCACATCTTAACCCATTGAGGATGGACTGATTTTGCTACAACACTCATTTCCCATAGACACCTGCCCGAGTATACTCGGGACTTGTCCTCAATGGGTTAAAGGAGGTACTCTTCAGATGATTTTTAGACTTATGCATTTGAACATCTATAAACTGGTTATACTGGGTACAGAGTGTCAGAATTTGTAGTGATTGGGATGAGGAAGGAGAATGTTTTCAGAACTGATAACAAATAACAATGAACAAGGATGAGGACATAGAAGTTTCGCATAAGAATGCGTTATTGGCTGTAGGAGGCAAAACAAAAGATTACAGCATGCATAAATTCTACACAGGTTAACTTGTCAAGCAGGTGGTATTGTAATGGAATCACATTGCTGTATTACTGGGATGTGTGAACCTTCTATGTCATCATCCTTGTTCAGTGTGTTATGTTTGGGGTTTTTCAGAGTGTTGGTCTGTCTACCGTCTGTCCCTTTAAAAATCTACCTGATACGTGTATTATTCTAGCTTATTGAGTTGCACTTAAAGGTGCATGGTCCCGGTGTTTTAGTCAAATGCGTACGCGGGCGCACGGCGCAAGTTTCCTATAGAGACCTACGCCATCGACTCCTCTTTAGCGCTTACGCTTTGGCCCACTTCCCCGAGTTTGAAGAAGTCCGATTCATTGTAGTCAGTGGTCGGATCACAGTTCGGCTCAAGATTCGGCTGAGGGGGATGACAGCTTTAGCAAACTTCTTTTGTGATGTCATAATAACAAGCACATATGCACGCACCCTGGCATTACTACAGACTGCGCGCGGATGCGCAGAGAAGACAATGAAGGCAACGTTACTTAGCAACACCTACGCACTTTACTCTTGATGACAGCTCAACTTCGGTAATCTTCGTATCAGCTAACGGTGATCGGCAGTATCATCAACAGCGCCCTCTACACTACCGGGACTATGCACCTTTAATACCCAAGTATCTCCCTGATGTTGGCAGCCCTCCCCTTGGTGCAAAATCTTAAAAAGATGGGAAAGAAGGAGTGGGGGTTGGTCGGGTCTTGGAGTATCAAACAGAAATGCATTTTTAGAGGCACAGTATGGTATCCCTTCTGATGTAAAGTCTTTATGCAAATGTTAACAGAAGCCACAAGTTTTCATTGTTGATCTAATCAAAAAGCCGAGTTCATATTTATGAAGGTTTCTTCTAGAGAATGGAGAATCTACACTGTGAGAGAGTCCTTTCAAAATGTAATGTGGTTGTTCTTGCAAAATACTTTGAAGCGCTATCTCTGCATTCGTGAAATGGGTCTGTCTCATTATTCCAGTTTTGATTCTTGATGCAATATTGCCAATAGATTATATGATCATGTGCCATAACAGCCTTGTTTCTGCCACATCATGCAATCTGTTCTGTGATTGTATGGAGTCCAAACAAATGGCTGATAGAAAACCGAGCTGGTCATTGAAGCAAGGCTACTATGGTTGTCTGACAGCTGTGTAGTCTTGTGCCGACAGGCCAGTTACAATTTAGAGACTTCATAGCTAGAGTTACCATATATATATCCAGCTTTAAAAGAAATGTGTGTTTGCATCTCCAAGGAGAGATTTAAAATTAATTATTACTATTTCTTACAGTGAACTTGTGCTCAAATCTGAATGATTGTTGGGTATGAAAATTTACTTATTCAGCTACATGAGAATGCGGATATGCTGCGCTTGCTATAAGCATGTATGATAAAGGATGAAATTACATCTCTTGCATGCTTGATCATTTTTTATCACCAGAAACCTTGGACAAGCGAACAGCAAACCACCTCTTCTGGGCTCCTACTGGACAGTTTGTCGTTCTCGCCGGTCTGAGAAAGTGAGTATATGTCGTAAAATGATTTCATCAGAGGACTTCCAGCTTTCCATAGCAGACTTACTGTGATGGCAACTCAAAGTATGAGTGACAACCTTGACAACCAAAACAAATGCCAAATGCTGATAGGGCTGTATGTATGTTTTTACCATTCATCGCTTGGAACATAACAATTTTAGTTGTCAATGCAGTAGGACCCACTAGACCCTGGTGGTATGCTTGGAATATTTCCATGAGCCCTTCCAGGGTTTATTGTTCCTGCACATGAATCAACCTGTTAAGTTGTCACCAATGTGTTGTCAGTGGGAGCTGCTTCTGCTGCTGCTTATAAATACATCCAATTAATTGTAGAAATACATGTTTTGATTTGTAGATTACGATTCATTTTTTATGGCTGTTGTCTCATCTTTGCAGAGTGTGGTCATTAGTATGTTGAATTTTCCTGAGGTGTTTCTTGGTTTGTTTTAAATCATGCCTGTGTCTTTGTATGAGGATTATCTACAGTGAGATTTGACTTAAACATTTGAAACAAAAAGGGATGGGTGAAAGGATGCAGCCTTTGAGAATCCTCGCACAAAATTGAGCTTGCTATTTCTTCTCTGCAGCATGAATGGCGTCTTTGAGTTCATCGACACGGGTGGTGACACCATCACCGTGATGAACTCAACGGAGCACTTCATGGCGACTGATGTGGAGTGGGATCCCACTGGCCGCTACGTTATCACTGGGGTCAGCTGGTGGAGTCACAAGGTCAGTAGGGTCAAAGGTTACCTCCAGACCCTGGATAGCTCTCCTTTCTGATCTGTCTTTCTGTATGTCTTGTCTGTCTGTCTGTCTGTCTGTGTTTGTCCGTTTGTGAAACCAGTACATGTTGATTTGCTGTGTTCAGAATGCCACCTTACACTCGTTGATCCTCGCTGCAAAGGGTAGGTGGGGGAGGTAATAACTTGATTTCTCTTGCAATATTTTTGCTGATTGGTTTGCAAGTTATTTTGTTCTTTAGGTCAAATAAGTTCTAGATATTTCAAATTGCAAGGTGAAGAATGGACAATCATTCTAAGGCTGTATACTTGTCAAACTGCTACAACAGGAATGTAGGGGAATTTTGATAATTTCTCTGAATTTTTAGCACAATATTTGAATATGAGTCACTTGCTCCAATCTGTTTCAACTTTGTTGCTGGGATTAACTTGCCAAACTGACTTTCTGGCAATTTGTTAGTCTCCTTTCCCGATCCCTTTCATCATTCACATCCTTGATTTTCTTCTCTCAGAGCCCTATGTATATGAAATGTGTCTGTATCATTCTTCCAACTTTAATTCCTGAGGCTAGATTATCAATTACTAATAGCATCATGCCTCTTTCACAGCCTTGTTTCTGCCACATCGTGCAATCTGTTCTGTGATTGTATGGAGTCCAAACAAATGGCTGATAGAAAACCAAGCTGGTCATTGAAGCAAGGCTACTATGGTTGTCTGACAACTGTGTAGTCTTGTGCCGACAGGCCAGTTACAATTTGCTGATTGGTTTGCTTATGACTATGTATTTCCCATAATATAAGTTTAAGAAATTTTGCATTCAATCATAAAATTAGGGTAATAATTTGAAGGATTTACACTCCTCGAGCCGTTGTAACAGTGAAGTAGGGTTTTGATATATTCTCTGAATTGATTTTGTAACACAAAGTTGAGCAGCTTACTTCAATTTACTAAGACCTCCATGTTTTGATTATCTTGCCATGCTAATTCTCCTGCAATTTGGTCCCATCTATCCAGTATCCCTACCCTGTTCCCACCCAACTCCAGTGAATTAAGATTAAATACTTCAAAAATGGATTTGATAGAGTGATAATACAATTTATAAAAGGACCAAAATATGAATTAAGTAAACCCATCATCCTGTAACAATTTTACAATCCCCAACATACGTTACTATGAGACAAAAGGGAGGGATTGGAAAAGACAAATGTTTCTACTGGATTGTGGATTTGAGGACATTTTTGCTGAATGGTGAAGGAAACATGCTACTGGATGCAGGGTGCCACAAATTCCCTTACCTGCTGGCTTGGGCTAACTAAGATTCACTGTTGGGCAAGTTATATGAGTAGGTGTTTGTTTGTGTGTATTTTGTACGGCACCCTTGCCGCAAATGCCCATTTGAGCGTGTGGGTGAAATACTGTGTGTGATGAAATTTTCATGGTGGTGTTATTTTTGTGTATTTGGTGAATCGTCTTTGAACTGCAAATGTAACAACAGACGAAAATATCATTTCTGAGAAAAAAAAAAAATCAAGCCATGTCAATGTTGGATCATGCACCACTAGTAACTAACGTAGATTAGCAAACTATGGCCATAACATAGCGATACTGGGGCATAACAACCTCCGAGTACTCAGAACACTCTATTTGATTATGTACCAGGAATCACTAAGTAAAAAACATTCAGCACTCACATTGTAGCTTGTTGCTCATTCTCATTTATTCTGTGAAAGAAGAAGTGATGATTACTGAACCCTTGCAACTGCAAAATTAACAACACGTGAAAATGTGTGACATGTAGTAATTTGTGTTACTATCTGTAGGCAAAAATTTCAGCTCATACAGTGTTTTGTACAGTGCCCTAAAGTGTGCTGACGGGTGAACAAAGAACAGTGATTTAATACTGCTTATCTGTCTGTATTCACTCTGTAGGTTGACAACGCCTACTGGGTGTGGAACTTCCAGGGCAAGCTGCTGCAAAAGTGTGACAGGGAGCGCTTCTGTCAGGCTCTCTGGCGCCCTCGCCCACCGACCCTCCTCTCCGAAGACAAGCTCAAGGTGAGTGCTTGCAATTTTTAATTCCATTTGAAATTTCCTTCGACTGTGAGGCAAAAGTTGCAAAAACTCCATCTCAATATGGATACACTTCAGATATTCCCTTATATCAAGCAAAATGTAATTGTAATATACAGATGCTTTATTTCACTTAATGGATGGTTTTTTAGATGGAACTTTTTCACATTTTAGACATAGATGCTGATTGCAGCATCTGTTTATTTCTGCCCAATATCTGATTTGCAAGACTCAAACTGGCGATTGCAAGGGAAGTAAACTACATGTAATTGTCATAGTTAGATTTCAAATTCCCTCAGTAACTATCACAATAACCAGCTCCTTACCTGTGTCTTTTTTTTTTTTTTTAATAAATAATATACGATGAGGAACCTGTTAACTGTCAGTGCTCACAATGTTTGACCCTGAAAAGGGTTAAAGCCTCATCACTGCCACATCGTGCAATCCTAACCAGTGGTTGTATGGAGTCCAGATGTAAGGCTGATAGAAACAAAGAGCCGGTCCTTGAAGCAAGGCTACTCAGGCTGTCTGACAGCCGTGTAGTCATTGTGCCGACAGACCAGCCACACTCCGATGCTCTGTAGTCTGTGAATGAAAGCTTGGATTTCCTGATGTGTTTGGTTATTTCATTGAAGTAGATGTGTTTGTTTGTTTTGTTGATTTTTTTTTGTTTTTTGTGTGTAGCTGTCTGTCTGTCTAGATATATCTGATCAGTTATGCCTATTTTCCATTGCTTTTCTTCTAAAGAAAATGAAGATAAAAGTGTGGGTCTGTATATATCTGATCTGAAATGCCTTATTTTTTCTTCTGCAGGAAATCAAGAAGAACATGAAGATGTACAGCAAGACCTTTGAGATCCAGGATGCCAAGAAGAAATCCAAGGCGTCCAAGGTAAGAGAGAAAGAACAAATGGTTGTTAGCATGGGACGTGGATCCTTTGAATATGCATTCAAAAGACCTGTTCAAATTCAGTTCGAAAGTTATGACTTGATCAAATCTCTTATTTATTGTGGTCAATGCCAATATTTTTATTCTTGTTTCTTCGTTAGACATTGTTGTTGTTTTCATGATTAGATGATGTGATTCCTTAACCGTAGTTGTCAGTTTTCCAAATTTTGTATTCATAGCTCTCATGTTGACAGCACTGTTTGAATTTGAAGCTCCACAATTTACAGCTTGATCTTGTGGTTTGTTCATCATGTTTCAGAGTGATTAGAAACAGTTTGTATTGATCACGATGTAAATGCCATGCATTGTTAGTATTGCTAAATGGGTTCTTTCTTTCTCTCTCACCCCTATGATCTGCATTCCATTGTAAATTGCCATTTAGCCTTGTTTTTGCCACATCACACAACTTATTCACAGTGGTTATGTGGAGTCCAAACAATTGGTGGCTGATATTAAACTGTCTTCTCCTTGAAGTAAGGCCACTTCTGCTGATTAGAAGTGTAAATATTCTTAGGGAAATGATAAATGCCAAATAATAAATTCAAATAATAACAACAACAAGCTGTGTAGTCTTGTGCCGACAGGCAAGGTACATGACAGAAGTGACAGGTACTTTAAACTTCAGTTTCTGTCTCCAGCTGCTTGTTGTATCATTTGTATAAACAGATTTAGATTCATGGCTAATAAGGCAGTATCACTCTCATATATCTCTCCAGCTGCTGTTGCCTTAATTGTCTTGTCATTTGAATCGGCAGAATGCTTTAATTGCATACACTGACAGGGTTAACAGCCTTTTTGTTCTTAACTGATTAATGCAATGAGAAAAGTCCTTCCGTAGGGAGAACATTGATATAGGAGATATATTAGGCTGCGTTCATGCGAAACTAGAATTGCGTTTCTAAACACGTTTAGTCGCTCAACGTGTTTAGTTGCGTTGCGTTCATGCGATTTTTCCATTTAAACGCGTTTCAAAACGCCGATCTGAAACGCGGAAAAAAGGGTGTTTTGAATCATGATTCTGCCAGAATCACGATCGCAGAAACCGCATGAACGCAACCGTGATTTCAATCATGATTCTATGACGTCATTGTGCGCTGTGCGCCTGCGTGTCTCATGGGGTATCCCACATACAGCTTCTAGTTCTGTTCGCGTGCTTGTGTACGTATTATGAATCGTGTGTTTTGGTACCATACTTGCACTTGTTTGTTTACATCAACGCCATACACCGATTCTATGCTAGTATCTAACGTTACCTGTTTGATATAATAATACATGTAATTACTCTCTGATTGAGTTGATAAAAGTAATGGCTGCAGCGCTGTGTCTACCAAGGGAAACAATTGGAGAGACGAAGACTTAGGATTATTCCTCGATCTGTTCCTCGATCTGTGGGCAGAGCCTGAATGCCACAGCTTATCGGAAAGTATTCACCAAAATAAAAACGTAAAGGCCTGTACAGTTGGAATAAGGGGGTCTGGCTCGAGTTGCAGAGACGTGGTAGACAAGGTCAAACTGCGCAGTGCGCTGCCCAATGGCAAAGGATGAGCTGAGCCAGATTCAGCGTTGCGAAAGCCCGCATGAACGTTTTTCCGCTGAGACCGTGATTTGAAACGCCGTTTTGAATCATGATACATGTTTGTGATTCTGGCTACGAAATTCGCATGAACGCGGCCTAAGACTAAGGATTTATGAACAGACGTTCTGGGGTCACCTGGTGTGTTGATCCTTAGACAAGATGTTTAGCTCACAATATTCCTCTTGACCTAGGCAGAAAAATGGGTCCTGTAAAACCAGAAACATTCACAGCATGAAACTTTGATGAATTTATACAGCCTTTTTTGCGAGTCACCATCGGCTTTCAATGCATTGTGTAGAACACCCTCTGGTAGAATATTGTAAACACGAAAGCAGCTACCCTGGATTTTTTTTTTCGAATCGCCACTGGCTTTCGATGCATTGTGTAGACAAACACCTTCACATGCATTTTACTTTTATGAATCTTAGCCCCTTGCGAAATTTGTGAAAGTAAAATGCAAGTGGAACTTCTGGTTTGGAGTAACACAATGTTGGGGTATTAAATATATTGACAGGGCCCTCTGGTAGAATATTGTAAACACGAAAGCAGCTACCCTGGATTTTTTTTTTCGAATCGCCACTGGCTTTCGATGCATTGTGTAGACAAACACCTTCACATGCATTTTACTTTTATGAATCTTAGCTCCTTGCGAAATTTGTGAAAGTAAAATTCAAGCGAAACTTCTGGTTTGGAGTACCACAATGTTGGGGTATTAAATATATTGACAGGGCCCTCTGGTAGAATATTGTAAACACGAAAGCAGCTACCCTGGATTTGAATAACACCATATCATTATCATTATTTCACTCTTTTCTCTTTCCAGGAAATGATTGAGAGGCGGCAGCAGCAAATGAGGGAGTTCCGGGATATCCTGGAGCGAATGGAGAGGATGTACGAGAGGGAGCGGGAAACGAGGAGGGACCTGCGTGGAGGTGGGTGTCCTGCAGTGTGCAGTCACACATGGTGACGGGAAGGCCAGCAGAGATTAAAAACATGTTTCTCTGCCATTAACCTGTTGAGGACCAACTGATTTTGCTATGACACTCATTTCCTATAGACACCTGCCCATGTATATTGGGACTTGTCCTCAATGGATTAAGGGGAATAGAAAAGAACCAATATGCGTGTGAATATATGTTTTTATGCACAGGTGTGTGTTTGTGTGTGTGGATGAGCTTATGTGTGTGTATATACAATGTGATCAGTATCATAATGATGGTACTGTGCACTCCCATTGTAACAAAGTTCTCTGTATTGTGTGGTTTTCTTTCGTTACATCGAAATTTTGTCATAGCCAAACAGTTAAGTATTTAAAGATATATAGATAGTAATTTGGGGGTCTGAATTTTTACTTATACATCATAACAAATTTTGTTATAACCATTTACATTGTAGCAGGAGCTGATTGTAGTGCCTAAATACAAACAATTTTGCAATGTGAGAATTTTCATGGCATGGAAATTATGCAAAACTGGTATTCATGTGTTGATGACGTATGCAAGAAGTGACAAAAATCGACTTTGAAAGCTGTTATACTGCATTGCATAGAGTTAAGAATGCAAAAATGTGCATTCTGTTATCAAAAGAGGGTGGTGAAGAAAAGCGTATCCGCGCAATTACCCCCAGAGGGCAATTACCCCCCGGCTGAATACTGGTTAGTGGTAAGGTTAGAGTGAATATTAGGGTTAGGGTTAGGTTTAGGTTTAGGATTAGGTTCGGGTTCAGGATTAGGATTAGGATTAGGATTAGGATTAGGGCCAGGGGAAGGGTCAGGGGTAATTGCCCAGGGGGTAATTGCCCTAGACCCAAAGAAAAGAGATGTTCAATAGGAATTCATTACAATAAATATGTTAACTTCTTAATCTGATCATTGTCTCATTTGTTTGTTTTTTACATTCAATAATAAAGGTGTGGACACGGATGAGCTGGAGAACGACACAGACAACTTTGAAGAGGAAACGGTCGAGTTCTTTATTGGCGAGGAAACTGTTGAAGTCGACGAATTCGAGCACGAGTGATTCTCCGCTGCCACGCCGCCGATCGTTTTCCCCCGGGGAGTTAGATGTACATCTGCCCCCTGGGTGCTGCTGTCGCGTCCCACGTTTTGTGTGAAAGCTGATATTCAAAGCTCTCTGGAAGTGTTTGGGGAGTAAAGAAGTGAATCTTGGTGATAGAGAGAGTGAGAGAGAGTGAGAAGTTGAACAGCCTCAAACAACATTTGAGTCTGTTTTCTTACTCTCCCGTATTTAGCTAGTGTAGTGAATTTGTGAATTATCACTTATTTTCTTTTTTTTTTTCTTGCAAGTGTACTCCTATTACATATTACATTATTATAAAGGAAGGTAAAGTCTTGGAATTTTACCACTTTCTTTGTTAGTGCATCGTAGGGCAAGGCATAGATTTGACGCCTTGTCTCCAGAACAGAATTTGAGAGACAGTCAGCAAACTATATTTAATTGTACTTATCGAAGTGGGTCTTAATAGTTAACTAATTATTAACTGTATTAATAAGTGTAGGTACGCTTCACTGTCAGGATCTATTGTACTTCTATCACCTCAACATTGTCTATTCTCTATAGTATCTTGAATTTGAAATTGGTGCACCTCTGGCACCTGATATCTATACCTTATTTGAGTATTAATTCTCCGACTGTGCCTGCAGTTCACGATCATACAAGTCTTCAAATTGCTTATTTTTCAAAGTGTGGTGTTAGACCAATCTCTGCATTGCTGACTATTTATTCGTGTCTGATTGCCTGCACTGTAACTGAATCATTCCAACCCCTTGAGAGCAGAAGCGAGAAAGGTTGATAGAATATACAACTTGTGTTAATAGTGCTCTAGTGTTATCATGCAGTTGTGGGAAGAGGGCCAAAAGTTGCCCGATCCCTGTACAATGGTTAGCGCATCATACAGAAACGTAGCATGCCAGACGTCCTCGACTGTAGTGGATGTCTGTGTTGGTTTTTCATGGGGGCATACATGGAGAGAGACACCGTGTGAGAGAGTGTCGTCAGATCGTAAAATTTGTGACAACACCCTGCCATCAAAGCATGATGTAATCAATCCCAAGAGTGCTATGAACTCGGCTACCGTTAGAATGAATGTACACCTATGTAACAGGACACACCGTGACGATTCTATGCATCATTGCAGATCTTGTCAATCCCTGCAAGAGGACCTTGTACACTGCAGGCAGTCTGCCATCAATGCTTGTGGGTCTCAGAATCGTTTCGCCCATCTCTCGCAGGGGATGCACCTCCCATTTTTTCCAAAACTTGAAGTTGTGTCCTCGCCACCTGACAAAAGTTTGAACGTCCATTGTCATCCACCGATTACCTCACGTAGTAGCTGTTTCCATAAATACGACTGCATGCCTCAAGGTGAATGCATGCATGTTAATGCTAGCCGTGACTGTGACATGCCGACCGCGCACCGGCAGGGTCCGAGAGAGGGGAGATGGCGACACCATTCTGTGACCCTGAAGTGTGCCGTTCTGGCTATCGTGCTTTTGTTTGTCGGAGCCTTCCGAATGACCTTGTTGGGAGGTCTGCTCGTTGGGCGCGACTCCCTTGCTCACTGTTCCTTGCTACCCCTACACTGGAAGTGTGCCACCCCCTACGGCATGTACCCCGACCCATTTAGGTTATGACGATTAATAAAATAGACCTGCTTTTCAGACATATCAAAACAAATGGAAGTGTCTCTGCTGTCTTCTTTTTTGTCTCTTTTTTTAAAAGCTTTCCTGGATGATTAAGAATTGTTTTTGAATCTTTTTGAATGATCATGGCACAGCAAACATGTCTATCACAGTTAACACAAGAATATAGAGGGAAACCTTGTTATAACGGGCCACTGGACTGCCGATTTTAGCTTGTTATAACCAGTATCTCATAAACGTACTCAAAAGAGACCAGACAGATACAGAAATGGAAAATGGGGACTGCCATATTCACCTCATTAAAAGTACAGTGCACTCCTGTTATAACAAACACGTTTATAACAAAATCCCAGTTATAACGAAGTAAAAATTCAGGCCGCAACGTTATCCACTTCATGTAATTTTTTGTTTATTTGTTCGGTTAAAACGAAATGTTGATATAACGAAAGAAAACTGCCGGTCCCGAGGACTTCGTTATTATGGGAGTCCACTGTAGTTCATTCTCATAAGTGAGCTCTATATAATGGGTGTCCGTGTGCCAATACTAGACCTACATAAACAAACGAGTACGGCTCAAAAAAACCTCTAAAAGAGAAAATGCTCATACCTCTATCTTTGTGTAAAGCTTGTATGATGGCTGCTTTTGTTTATCTGTGTGTGTGTGTGTGTAAGTGTGTCTATATATGTGTGTGTGTGTGTGTGTGTGTGTGTGTGTGTGTGTGTGGTTGATCTTCTGATCAGTGTCTCCTTTTTATTCCAAACTGCTGCAGTACACCTTCATTATCTAGTACAAATATGGCAGTGTTCAAAAGATCATATTTGAGGGCGCTGCTCAGTGGCGACCAAGTCACACATTTTTTAGTCCTGTGCTTTTGTCTACAATTTATCCATTTTTACTTTTTCTTGTGAAATTTTCGCCAACTGTTCCTTGTCATCATGTTAGTGCAAACGTTCAGTATGCCCTGGATATGGATTTTAACCTTCTGTGTTCTGCTTTCACCGGGTTTCTTATGTCTGGAGAGCCACACCCCAAACATTTCATATGAACGCAACTTCATATTCGAACTAGCTACAGCTGAGGCCTCGAAACTCAAACCGGTCGGCTTGCCGGAATGGGTGCCACTACGCGAGGATGGTGAGACAAACGATAGAGTGAAATTACGCCGCAGAGGTAGGAAGGGAGGAATAAGACAAAAGGTACGTCTACGAAAGTTCAAACCTGCCCTGCCTACTATAACAATGAGTAACGTTCGTTCAATTGGAAACAAGATTGACGAAATTCGTGGAAAAGTGAGATATGACAATGAATTCAGAAATTCTGGAATTTTATGCTTTACGGAAACTTGGTTAAACCCAGATACACCTAGTGAGGCGTTTGACATTCACGGTTTCGACATGATTCGAAGTGACAGAGATTTTGCAGAAACGAACAAAACTAGAGGAGGGGGGCTTGCAATATATGTGAATGAGAAATGGTGTCGCAATTTCAAAGTACATTACGAGATCTGTCACCAAAATTTGGAACTTCTCTGTGTTTCGTTCCGACCATTTTATCTGCCAAGAGAATTCAACAAAGTAGACATATTTCTTGTTTACATACCACCCGACGCTAACGCGGATGCAGCTGTTCGAGATATCATGGATACCGTGAATGCCATGGAAACGGCGTCACCTGATTCACCGAAGATTATACTTGGTGATTTCAACCATTGCTCATTAGAGGACGCACTGCCCAACTATGTGCAGTGTGTGCAGATTCCAACTCGCGGACATCGGGTTCTTGACAAATGCTACTGCTCAGTGAAAGATCCTTATAAAGTAAACATCCGTTCCCCCATTGGTAACTCAGATCATTCCACTGTTCATTTGATGTCTAAGTATAAAAGTAAATTGAAAACAGATAAAGTAACCGCAAAACAAGTTAAAGTATGGAATGAGCATTCTATGGAAATGCTACAAACCTGTTTTGAGTTGTCTGACTGGGATATGCTTATAGGAAGTGCTGATGATCTAGAGGAAGCAGCTGATATTGTCAGCAGTTACGTTCTTTTTTGTGAAGAGCTTCATGTCTCCAACAAGACGGTCAAATGTTATCCAAATGATAAACCATGGGTGACGAAAGAATTGAAGGCGCTGTTTCATGCAAAGAAAATCGCATTTCAAAACAGAGATTTCGATAAAGTGAAAGAAATCAGCAAACAAGTGACGAAAGAAATCGCAAGCTCGAAAATGAAATACAAAGTGAAACTTCAAAAGTGTTTTCGATCAAATAACACGAGGGAAGCATGGAAATGTTTACATACATTAACAGGATCTAATCAGAAGAAGAAACAGGCTTCTGCATTTGTGTCAAACAGTGCCCTTATTACAGCGAATGAACTTAACAAATTCTATGCTCGTTTCGACACCATGGATTTCTCTGCCGAAGTCACATCAATGTGTTCAGAGCTACGAGAGCTTAGCGTCACACCCCCTCGCGTTGACCAGCAAACAGTCGCGACTCTTTTCAAACGGGCTAAAGTGAACAAAGCAATGGGCCCGGATAAGATACATGCTAAACTATTAAAATGCTGCGCCCAACAGCTTGCAACTCCCTACTGTGAACTTTTCCAAATGTCATTGAATGAAGGTATGTCTCCGGCCAGCTGGAAATCAGCGATCGTGATTCCGGTGCCGAAAACAAATCGCACTTCACAGCTTAACGACTACAGACCAGTGGCACTTACCTCGATCGTCATGAAATGCTTCGAGAGACTGATAATGCAGTTCCTTTATCCATCAGTGTCCCATCTTCTTGACAAACTTCAATTTGCATATCAACCTAAAAAGTCTGTGAATGACGCTGTTCTCACACTCGTACACGAGCTCGCTCAGCACACCGATAAACCACGACGCTATGCACGTGCCTTATTTGTAGACTTTTCCTCGGCGTTCAATACTATGCAGACTCACATTCTTCTTCAGAAGCTGCGTCACATGAATGTACCATCTTATCTGATCTTATGGATAAAAGATTTCTTATGTAATCGGTCTCAAACTGTGAAAGTTCAAAATTGCTTTTCAGACCCTGTCGTTTTGAACACAGGTGCCCCACAAGGCTGTGTTTTGTCGGCGTTGCTGTTTATTCTGTACACGAACGATTGTAAATCAGCAAGGGAAAATGTATTCATTTTGAAATATGCAGATGACACTGTTATTTTAGGACTTATTGATGAGGATGAATCTAGCTACCGGGCCGAGGTTGAACGTTTTACCTCTTGGTGTGACAAGAACTGTCTGAAGTTAAATCTCACTAAAACTAAGGAGATTGTGTTTGATTTTCGGAAAATGCCCCCACAGCCAAAATTTATAAATATTGGTGGTACAGATATTGAGATAGTCAAGAGTTACAAATACCTAGGGACAACAGTGGACAGTAAACTTTCTTGGACTGAGGAGTGTAGATCTGTTATCTCAAAAGCCCGGACTCGTATGTACTTTCTGAGAAAACTGAGATCACTACACATTGATAGAACTATTCTCAATCTTTTCTATAAATCACTTGTTGAAAGTATTGTATTGTTTAACTGTGTCATCTGGTTCGGGGTCTGCAGGAAACAAGACTTCAAGAGAATGGAAGCTATAGTGAGACAGGCTAGCAAAATCACTGGGGAAAGTTACGACCTTACAAAGGAATGTACAGATCGGATCGCCAATATGGCAGATGGTATTATGTTAAACGAGAATCACCCTCTACATGATTATTTTGAATTCCTACGATCAGGCAGAAGACTACGGTCTCTGAAATGTCGTACAAATCGATACGCAGACTCCTTTGTTCCATACGCAATCAGGATGTGTAATAACAACCGCTGATTTTTGTATAAAGTGAAGGGAGAGCTGTAGCTGGTTTGGTGTATGACGGCAGGGGGGGGGGGGGTATTTTGAGTATTATCAAAAACACACAAGAATTTTATGGCTTGCAATTATTTGAATAGAATAACTTCTAAGTGAATTAAGATTAATGTGCAATAGTTGTCTGATTGTGCACATCGGGTGTGTCAGGGATTCAGTGAAACGAAGCGGATTTTAGCTGTGTGTATGGGGGGGGGGGGGGTGTAAGGAATATGTGCAATATGTGTTATAATTTATGGATTATGATATTTGGAGTGGTCTGTGTAAAGTAAGGTGTTTCAGAATTTGTGGTTATACAACTTTTTGCGGCAATTGATTTTTCCATAGTTTTCTGTGTATGTACACAAATATATTTATTTTTCCCCCTCTGCACGTTAAACACATGATGCCAGTCAATGTTGTGATGTATGTTTGGTTCCCTGTATTTTTTGAGTATTCACTTGATGTTTTATATGTAATGTAATATCATTTGCTATTTATCTGTTGTCAATATGTGTTTATGAATGTGTGACAAAATCAAATTTCCATGCCATGTTTTTATACATAATTTGGACAATAAAGAAATGAAATGAAATGAAATGAAATGAAATCAATACCATTACAAAGAGCTTTGCTCTGGACTTAAAACATAATTTTCTTTCAGCAATTCGTTGGCACAATAGTTTCACATCATACCATCTACAGTTAGGGTTTAGCGAGAAAAATAGTGATATCTCGTTATATTTCAGGGTTTATTGCAAAATGTTTGTATGGTAGGATGTTTTGTGATACAACTGACCTACACGTATGCATAGCATGTGATAACTTGAACATTTTTTAAATCACTGCTCCCAAAGGTAAATGGTACCTTTAAGGTTTGAGTTGAAATGGAACTGGGATTACGAAATAAAGTCTCTATGTTAAATGTGAGGAATTTCATACATTTTCCTTGTGCATCTACACATGAACAAGTGATTACAGGAACGAGGCTATAAACTTGCATAGAATATAGAGTATATTGCAACATCTGTAGAGTACTGTTTAAAACACATAGCAAAGTACTATAATACACCATATATCTACCGAGTTTTATTCTTCGCGATTCGGGATTTCCCGACAAATTCGCGAGTGGTTCAAATTTGCAAACTTGGAGTAAAGTACTGAACAGAAAATATTGTGTTCATGTCACATTCATGTTGAGATCAGAGTCAATATTTTTGTGTGTTTTTGAATTTGCAAATAGCACCCTACATGCGGAGTTTGTGAAAATAACAACCTCACGAAATATTCGGCGTATACAGTAGGAATAGTCGTACACATATTGTAGTGGCAAGAACAGAGGCATAGAAAATTAGAGAAATATAGATAACGAACATAGTCATTTTAGGTCAACATGTCAGAAGTAACACCATTTATCAATCCAATCAACTGGACTTGCATGGAAACTACAGAGATAATGGATTCTACAGCTTGGCCAGTCATTTCTGTTTGGTGGAGGGCAGTGTAACATGCCTCCACTTGCAGGACATCGCAGAACTTACATGTATGACCAAATCAAACATATACTAAACCTTGTGTGAGCCGACATCACATAAATCAACAATTCACTTTCGTCGCTGCAACAAAAATGTTCTGAAATTTTCTTTTCTGTAGTTAAGTCTGTTGGCTTCTGCATACGAGTCATCAGATATTTTCTCTAGTCCAGTACATTTCAAATTGTGTGAGGTGTACTGTTTTGCCCAACTCATCACACTATGGACGACAACAAAACAAAAACAAAACAAAACTACATCATGATTTATTGGCCTATAATAATTATTGCGAGATATTGCTCACATACATGGATAGCTTACTACAGTTTACACTCGTCAAAAAAAAAAAAAGTTCCAGGGACACTTCTCAAAATTTTTATCTTAAAACATAACAGAACAGAACAAAAAAACAAAAAAACAAAACAAGTTTGCTCTCTGACACAGAAAAGTGTATGTGACTATTTTCCCCAGAGGAGACTGGAAAGGGAATGTTGACAAGCCTGACTAGAGAACATGACTATTTTGTGCCCTATGGTTCTACCTTAGTGAATACATAGTGAACTCGAGAGAAACATTCCTGACCAGGAAATGTCCATTGGTGCCGAAGACCAGATCGGATCCATGGGCTGCAGAGTGGTCCCAAGCTTGGTTCTGCTTGTAAAGAGGTACTGTTGCATTTTGCCACACACCTGGGGGGGGAAAAAAACAAAAAACAGATCGAGAATATTACTGAGAAAATGTCACGAGATCATCACTTCACAATCTAGTCATATTCTTTTGTAATGCAGTGGAACCTCACTATAAACAGGTTGGATACAACAAACCAAGGTGATTTTGCAGGTCCAATTCCTTTTATTTCTTTGCATGTGTACCCTGATATGAGAAACCTGATATAACAAGGTAATTGTATTTTGTTTTTCGGTCCTTTTAACAAGGTTTCTCTTTACAATATTTTGCTTTCGTGTGGTACCAGACTTCATCTATAAAACAGTCAGTAGAGACCCACAATATCTGAGCAACCTGCAATCCAACCTCTCTTGTGTCTCTTTCACTGATTCAAATCCATCAACCATCTCAAAATACCATTCACTTTTACACAAATCGGTCACCAACAGGAGTGACAGAGTTGAGATGCCACTACATCATCTTTTGTCTGGGATCCCCATTCACACTTGAAAAATAATTGTCATGTGTTTGATGATACTGCATACCACATTATGCAATCATCTAGATGAACCGCTCTAGGCCACGCAGAGGGTCTCGATCTCCACAGGAGGAACTATTGCTGGTAGAGCAAGAGTATTCAGCACACTTAAAGAGCATTTGTATTCTCATTCACGGCTGACAGTGTCAAGACTGTAAACAAGAAAACACTTGCGCAACTACATACCAAATGACTCCAAAAAGAGTAGATCATGGTAGTAGTAATTGAACAGTTGAGTCTAAATGATGCTTGTTTCAGTAATGGCATTGTACTGAAAACGTAGAGACAACTGGATTACATAATTTCCATGATCCTGGTTTCTAAATACTTATCAATGTTATGCTACTCTTGCCCTGCAGAACCTTTCAATAGATTTGCAATCAACCTTACACAACCACATTGACATTCTTGATGAAAAGCAGAAAAAAATATGATAAAAAAATGCTTCAGCAGCATTACATGTACCACAGAATTTGACCTGAACTTCTTTTCAAATCAATTTTCCTAACTCCATATGAAAACTGATGATTTGCTCTGATGAGAACTTACTGTTCTCATCTTTGCCTGTATATATCTTGCACACTTCTGATCTGTCTGCCTCTACGCTATACTCCGAGGTCGCTTGATGGCTAGCCTCCTCCACCAGCCCCTTTGATATGAAGAATTTGAGCAGTCGGCGTCCTTCACTGGTGTATCTAGTACTGGAAGTTACTCGCAGATAGGAGAGGTCGCGGTCGAGAGTCTGGAACTGGAATCTAAGCAGACCCTGCAATAAAAGGCAAGAGATTATGATGAAATGTGATCTTTAATGTGTTTGCATGCAACATATATGACATGACATAAAACGTGCAACATGCATGTTCCCATGTACTAGCGATCCTTCTCTTTGATTGTGCTGGTACCACTTGTTGCTGTAGCAGATGCAAACAAGCATTAGGGGAGGGTTAAAGGAGGAATTAAACCCAAATATATACTGGTATGTCGATTGAGGGAATGCAGCAATATCAGAAGAACACATCAACGAAATTTTAGGAAAATTGGACAATCCATTGAAAAGCTCTTGATTTTTCAAGATTTGGTGCAGCTGTCTCTGGATGATAAAACTACTACAGTTCATGATGTCATGCATGTACAGTGCAATATAAAGAAAGGCATAATGATAAAGCACTCGACTTTATTCTTTGACAAAGCACAGGAAATAATATTACCCTTAAAATAACATGTCAAGGGAATGTGTACTTTTCATTAAAAAAATGAAATTTTGTGGAATTCTCTTATTATTTTCTTCATATTGTTGTCCACACATGGTTTATCACATAGAGTGTACTGTAGTAGTCTCCTCATCCAGTATACACCGGAATTTTAAAGATTCATAATTTTTCAATGGATTGTGCGATTTTTGTCAAACTTCATTTATATGTTCCACTAATATTGCTGCATTCAGTCAATGCAGCATGTATACTTGGATTTCATTCCTCTTCAGGCACATGGTCCTGGTGTTTTAGTCGAATGCATACACAGACGCACGGCACAAGTTTCCTATAGAGACCTACGCTATTGACTCCTCTTTGGCGCTTACGCTTTGGCCCATTTCCCTGAGTCCGAAGAAGTCCGATCCACTGTAGTCAGTGGTCCGATCACAGTTTGGCTCATGATTCGGCTGAGGGGGATGACAGCTTTAGCAAACTTGGCACACCTTGGCATCACTAGACTGTGTGATGCGAAGAGAAGACAGCGAAGGCAACGTTACCTAGCAACACCTCCGCGCTTTACTCTTGATGACAGCTCAACTTCAGCAATCTTCGTATCAATGCTAACAGTGATCAGCACCATCATTCAACAGAGCCCTCTACACTACCGGGACTATGTGCCTTTAAAAGCCAATGAATGCATACCACATTATCTCGTAGACCTTAACTGGTGTGTGAAAAAGCCTTTGCAAGTGAAGTGAATTCGGACAAGTGAATTGAATTGATTTGTCTAACATGGCTGATAAGGAAGCCAGAAGTGCTTGCAGGCAAGCCACAAGCACCCCCTTATTTCCTTTCATTGTATCAATGTTATTCATTGTTGCTTGCCAAAAAGTCGATCAAGCTTTGTGCTTGGTTTGGCAATGTTTAATATATATATATATATCTCAGCCATTCCAAAACCGAATTTCATAAAAAATGTGACCGGCGACAACGGTTTCAGGCAAAAGTCAGGAATTTTGAAAATTAATTTTTCACTGAATCACATTGCCCATTACCTAAGTTTTGCATTGATATAAAACACTTGTATTCTCCGGCACCATAAGTGGGCATAGAAAGGGAAATAAAATGCACTTTTTAAGTTGTTAGCCTGACAAAATTGCAAGAAAAAAGGCTTTGAAGATTCACCTCTTTCTCAAAGACAATGTCCGAGCGGCAATGCGAGGGGAGAATCACCCATCCGTACGATGGTGCCAATTGATGTTAAGCTCCACCTTTAGCAACCGTATCGCGTTCTGATTGCATTGGCTCACTGAGAGAGTCAAATTTCCCGGGCACCTTCCTTGGAGCTCAGCGTATGGAGCCGAAAAACAATGCGTTTCGCTCGGGTTCGTTTACAGTACATCTTTCAAGATGGCGAATACGATAATTCCACGTATGGTGTACATGAACATGTGTATGGTGCATGCATTACGCAATGGCATCCACACGCCATGACCGTGTGCATGTAACTGGAGCGGTGTCAAATCCACACATTTACAAATCGCGTTTTCATTGTGGTTGACTTGTCTAAAGTTGTCTTTGTGCTCGCAAGGGTAACGCTTCCTGTTTGTTTTGCTTTTACAAGACATTCATATGTTGCTTTGTTAATGGTGTTACTGAAATTAAAACAAACAAACAAACAAACACGACTCATTAGTTTGATGCGCTTTATCTTGACGTGTAGTATGAATATAATTAGTCACATGTGACTGCTCCTTTCCTCTCATCTACCTTCCATTGAGTCAGTCTGCTGTAATAATTTTTACTACATGTGCAAGTAGACAAACCTGAGAATAACTAGTTTTCTTTTCACACGATTATGTCATGCTGCATGATTTTTGTTTCACTTCCGTTGTCGAACATTGCGGTAGAATAGTTTGGATAGAAAGCCAAACGAAGAGCACGCACTACAGAGCGAGCGTAAAACCACTATAGCAAGAACAATGGAGCATGCAATCGTGCACGCGTGGACAAAGCATTCCCCAAACGCTGCAACTGGTGTCTCCGTAAGCCAAATTATGTAAATGTATGCGACGCACCAGCCAATCGCATGCGCAACCCTGCGCCGTAGCAACGCTGGGGATATTGGCTTAGCGTTCGAAAAAAGCTCAGAACTGACAAGTGCGATCCAACATAGGGTGCATAAAATTCAATTTCCAATAGGAAAACCTTAGTCTTATGCTCTGAAATTTAGTGTAGATGTAGAAAACATATCAAAGATTCGATTTCTGCAAAAACCCTAAATCGACAAAAATAATGGTCAAAATCTTTGTACCCCGTCAGGAGGGAATTTGCTCTTGCGACTTTTGCCTGAAACCGTTGTCGTGGGTCACAAATGATAAACTTTGAATCCTTTCAGAATGGCATGCTCGGTACTATTTCAGAAGTCCAGTTTCTTGGTACGGTACAAATTGTATCTCACAAAAAGTTAAAAAAGCCCCATCCTTATCTCGACCAAACTACATCATCCCTTTAAATCTGGGATATCATGATTGACAGTCTGTGGTCTTATCCAGTGAGCTACTATAGCTCCTTTAGAAGAGGGAGGGGTTGATCACATCACTATCATACTAAAAGATCCTATTATCTTAGTGTGTGCACCAATATTTTGGTATACTAGAGTATGGTATAAAACTACATTACATGAAATTGATGCAAATCTTCCATCATTCCCCAAACAAAATCATTTTGTTGGATCTGTAATGCAATACTGTACTATCAACATTTCTCCTCCCTCCCCTGCATGGTAGTACTTGATTGATTTATTGTATATCACTGCTTGTCATGTGGTGGTGTGCATGTGTAATAAATCTTTACGCCCCTGTTTAACTCCTCATTGCGATAATCTGTCACATGGCATGTTCACATGTGAGTGGGCGCTGCTGCCAACGATGACATGAGACACCACTGAACGTGATCGTTAACTCTTTAGATGCCACTGACTTGTTCAACTGGATGTTGCATTTGCATAGACTTCACTCTGGTACAAGTGTGCATGCTACATGCCACAACCAATGACAAACAGTGGAGGGCATCACATTTAAAGCACAACATTTTGGGTGAATTAAATCCCCATTTATGCTACTTTTGATGTCTGTTACAACTGCATACGCAGAGCAGCAACATGTTAAAGAAAAAAAAAATCTTCTCTAATGCATGTGCAAGTATTATTGCGACAGAGAAAAATGCTTCTTTGACACACAAGGAGTTAATACCTGCACAAAAACAAGCACCTCGCAAGCAACTGTCATCGCAGGTGGCAAAATGTGGACTGACGTATCAGATGTAAACATTCATCCTTGAAGCAATTCCATTGTTGGGAGAGAGGGGTGCTGCCAACACAATGGTAACCCTAAAATGCACGAGACATTGATAATACCTGTTGCTGACCCAGGGAACAGATATTTCTCTACCAGCAAACAATGTTTGCACTCTTAAGTTTCAAGCTTCTGAACTCAGTCACAGAGGAGAATTATTTTCATGGGTTAGGCATCTTTAATACATGAAAATCTACACTGCAATGAAATATGTGTCTATATCTTGCAAGCAATACAAACTTACAACACTTTATAGACCTAGTGTGCAAATCAAGTGATTTTAGTCACCACTAATGATACTGAACTCTTTGAACAGTATGATGGTGCAAAATTTACAAGATTTGTGTTTGGAATAGCTGTTAGCATGATGTGATCATGGGTCCAGCATTGATGTGTGGAGTGCATGCATGCATGCACATACCTGCATGAGTACTTACCTTGAAATTGTATTTTCTTAGAGTTGCGGCGGTGTTTTTGGACATCCGTAGGTAGAGTTTGGCAGTCTTGTTGATCACATATGACCCATTTAGGAGCGAAGGCAGTACGGAAAATGCCATGGCAGGTCCGGGCACTGTCAACGTCAGATTCTCTTGTCTTACAGATGGTCTGACATTATCATCCAACAGTTTTCTGGATAGTATCAACAGAAGAGAAAAATGGAATGATAATAAACTTGCATGTAGAAAATACTGCTGTAAAAGACTTCCAATTAAAGTAATAATAACCTGCCTCTGTGAAAAGCCTTGGATTTGTCAGACTATCCTGTCATGTTTAGAATACATGCAGCACACACCCTCCAATCCTGTATCCCAAATTTTAATCATTTATATACATATTGCTTTATATCATGGGTATAGAAGTGACAAGGATGATGATTAGTATAAACTCTTCATAATAAAGTGTACACTGTACTACACTTATGTATGATATATTGGATGGCAATGAATGGGATACCACGGAATATTGATCCTAATGTGGTAAATGAGACAATGCATCATCGTTATGACATTATAAGGGTGCCCTGTGACTATGCCAATGGCGCAGCTTGCCTGGTTGACATGGGCACATCGCAAATTTTATTTTTTTTGAGCTTACAAAGACTATGAGAGACGCATAGATATGTATACACTCTGAGTTTGTAGATGTCATCATTATACATGTAGTTTATATGTTTATCATAGTTTAGAAGAACTGCGACAGCATTACGCATAGGCCAACAATGGAACTTGAGGCAATCATAGTATCGGCGGATGGGTAAGTGAAATCTTTCCGATTTATTATGATTCTTTTTCTTCTTCTAGTCATCTTCTTAAGTCTGCCTTGTTAAACTAGAATGAACTGAACTGAACTGAACTTGCAATCTGTGAATTATTGAATAAAACCAAAATATCGGGTTTTAATGCATATGTGAAGTTTATATTCATCGCATTAATAATGCAAATGATTGAAATCATTATTTATGTTATACATGTCAATAGCTGTAAAGATGCCTAATCATCATCATCTATGTTGTCACCATCTAGGGCCTATAGGGGTCGTTTTATTTGTGTAATAAATGCAATTTCAACTGCAGCCTGTCGCAGTGTCAGACATCATCATTAATATGAGTCTGGCTTACAACACTAATGAGTGCAATATTCCCTGGTAATACATGAATTACAGCCATCCAATATAATCATTATCATCTATAACCACTATCTAGAGAAGGCATAAACTGTGCAAAAGTTCCATACTTCTACAAGTCTTTGAAAGGCGACTCTGCACTGAAAAAGGAGCAACTCACATGCACTTGCTAAATACATATGCAATTGTGTATGTAGCAACTAGCAAGATGTTTGCGCACATATTTAATAAGAGTTTGCGCACTTAGTACAGTAGGGAGCGTACGTGCACTTAGCAAGCGCTAATACAACAGACGAGACCAAAAAAAAAAAAGGTGTATTATTGCAAGGCCACTAACAACAGTAGCCTATGGGGAATTAATACATTTGCCTATGCATTTCATTCAATACGCTCTCGTATTGCACAGTGAAAATCGAGCAGACAAGAATACACATTTTTAATGTGCCGCTATTTAAAGACATTCTACATAAATGATAATAAGGAATATTCATAACAATTGAACTTCAACTCTCACTTTGCACTCATAAGGAGGTAACTTGCTGTTTGTGTTGATCCTTGGCCAATTGCTCTGCAAGCATACTCTAAAATCTCTTCCAATGCACTGACTGCAACATGATGAAGGAACGAGAACATAAGTACACGTACAATTAGCAAGGGTATGCCTGTAATCCATGTTAAATGACAAGTTCACCTTCATAGACATGTGGGTTGAGTGAATGCAACAATATTAGCAGAACACATCAGTGAGAGTTTGAGCAAAATCGGACAATCCGTTCAAAAGTTATGAATTTTTGAAGTTTCTGCTCAGTCACGGCTGGATGAAAAGACTACTATAGCTTGTGATGTCACATGAGTACAACGATATAAAGAAAGAATAAAGAAAATTCAACATACATGTATTTCCATTTTTCTCGCATAACAAAAGAACACTCGACTTCTCTCTTTCAGAAGGCAGGGGGAATAAAATTACCCTTAACATACGTCAGTAGCAAGTCGAAGAAATGTGCACTGTATTCAAAAAGTAAAGTTTTGTGAAATTCTCTTTTTATTTTCATTATATAGTTGTACGCATGTGACATCATACACTGTAGTAGTCTTCTCTTCCAGCAGTGACTGCGCAGATACTTAAAATATTCATAACTTTTGAACGGATTGTCCGATTTTCCTCGAACTCTCACTGATGTGTTCTACTAATATTGCTGCATTCTCTCAATTCTTATGTATATGAAGGTGGACTTGTCCTTTGAATGACTGACATTAAAAAAACATCCACACAGTGCATCTGCATAGTCATACACAACAGAGAACAGCATCATTTCTTGCATATAAGAGATATGATGCTAGTTTTATGTCATGTCGGAAAATAACATATTTTTTATGAGGAATTTTACATGCATGTAGAAGCCATAATAGATGTTGGCCAAAGATGATATATTTAGTGACATATTATATTCTCAATATCCCTCTGCCAAAAAAAAGAAAGAAAGAAAGGAAAAAGAAAATCATCAAATACATACACATAGGTACATGTAACTTTCTAAAGTTAACTAGGATGAGTTATGTTGGCTTCAGATTTACCTCCTTAAAATGTTTGTTGTTAAAATGTTACTGTACACCTAATTAAACATGACACTACAGATAACACGGCCCCTAGCTCAAAACAAACATTTTGTCAGCATATATAGACAGAACATGTACTTGGTAAACATTGTGAAGACACACACCACATACGCAGAATGTACGGGCCAGTATCATCACAAGCACGTCACTGTTTTCAGTTCTCCACTTAATATGAAGTTCTCTCCTTCCTTCTCTCAACAATGTCAATGAGATATCAATATTTGCACTGCTCAAAAGCAAGAATATATATCATGTGGCATGTTTGAGAAAGGAAGAAACATAATGAGTCTCCCTTTTAGATGTAATAAAACACCAGAAAGATGATTGGTCTTTGATATCACTTTGATTGCAACTACTGCAAACTGTCATAATATATCTGGGCTTTAAAGGACAAGTTCATCCAAATATACTGGACGTGCGCATTAAACATTTTGAGTGAATGCCACAACATTGATAGAAAACGTCATTGAAAATTTGAGAAAAAAATGGGGAAATCTATTCAAAAGTTATGAAGTTGTACAGTTTCTGTGACACTATTGCTGGATAAGGACACTACTACAATTCATGACATCATTATGGACAACGACGTACAAAAAATATCTGGAGAATTCCACAAAATTTCATTTATCACGAAAAATACACATTTCATCAACTTGTTACTGGTATGCTAATGGTAACATTATTTCCCCTGCTTTCTGAAAGAGGTAAGTCAAGTGCTTTTTCATTATGATTGAAAAGTGAAAACACATTGAATTTTCTGTATATTTTCTATAAAATGTTGTCCAGAATGACATCATGAACTGTAGAATAGTCTCCTTATCCAGGTATAACAACAGTGGAATTCAAAAATTCATAAATTTTGAATTTATTGTATGATTTTCCTCAAGTTTTCACTGATGTGTTTCACTAATATTGCTGCATTCACTCAATCCATTTCTATATCTGAGTTTCAGTTTCCTTTAATGATGAACAACAATGAACAACAACAACAACAACAACAACAACAACAACAACAACAACAACCACCACCACCACCACCACCACCACCACCACCACCACCACCACCACAACAACAACAACCACAACAACCACAACAACCACAACAAACCCCTACAAGCATACACATACAAATGTGATACATACATAGACACACATAAGGCTATTTTGGGGAGGGATAGAAGCACAATAGCACCACAACAACAGCAACAAAACAATACCAATATTCTCACCATTTATTCCAGCTGTTCTATTGTAGAACTGCATTGCCTTGTAGAGGTGGTACCACTCGCCGGGCAGTGCCACCCATCTGGTGTCAATCGACCGACCCTTCCATATGCTGGCATATTTGCTAGTACTGTAAAGGCTCTGCATGGAAGATTCCATGATGGGGAGTATAGGGGTGGCTTCTGTTAAGAGAAACACAAATATGAAATGGAATGTAAAGCAAATTTTAAGTATCTTTTTTTTTTTCCTTCCTTTCTCTTACAAGGTTAATGTACCTAGTGTTTGTCACGTCAACAGAGTGAATTACATGCAGCAATTGTATTTTGAAAAGATTGTTTTCCATGACACAAAAACTAACACTCATAGAGTGGTCTACCCTTTACCATTGAAAAAAATTCAACCTTAACAAAAACATAAACAATTATGAGACATATGTCTGTAATTAAGAGGTAATTAATAGTGTCAGATATCAACATGCATGCTAATAGGAAATAAAACTTTCATTATTTGTATCGACTATTTCTTATATTCCACATCATAAAAATTGTTCTGCAAGCACAAAAAAGGGACAGATATTTGGAACATTCACTTCAAGCCAAGAGGGTACAGAGATTGTTTCACTTGCACATCTCTAAAAAGTCACAGCCACCACAGCGTTGATACTGACCTGGTAAAAGTTGATTGTTTTTTTTTCGCCTTACCTGGGAAGTCGTTCATAGTTGGCACGATGATGTACTCTGCGGAGGAGGCAGCGTTGATGTGGAACTCCCACTGCGCATCATACGTTGACCTGTTTAAATAATGGGGGTTAGATTGAGTGCATGCTCTCATATTGGTTTATGAGTTAGAAACAAACACTTTTAAACTTCAATACATTTCACATGATACGACCCACGAATACTGCATAAACCTCCTATGGCAGGCTTCTACTTTTAGTGAGTATAAATCTTTATTAGTGTATCGACTGTCCACTCTTACACAAAACACAGAAAATCAATGCATGTCATGTGAACTACACATGACACGCACAATAGATCAACTTCTCTCTTTTTCAATGCCAGCAATTTACTTTTTCTTTTCTTTTTTTTTCTTTTTTTTTTTTTTGCTGGGTGCAGAAATCGCTTCATTTTTCTTTGTGATGCTCGAATATTTGCAGTGTTTGTTGACACTACACCTGTTGATAATATCCCTGTACTGGTGTTGGTGACCTGAACTATTAAAATAAATGATCTATTAAACCTACCTGCATGCCCCTCGATGGTACATCTAAAGACGGTAATTATTGTCAAAAACAAACAGCTCAAATTTCCCAAAGGTCATACAAATAGGACACACATGCACGCTCTATAACCGGAGGCGAGGGGTGGGATATGCTGGCTGGGTGCAGCCAGCATTGCTCTTGTTTTTTTTCTTTAATAAAAATGAAATTATATTTGATAACTAAAGAAAATCTATGATTCCAAGGGTTCCCCTGGACTCTCCCCACAGAGGGAGCATTGCCCCTTGACATAACCACAAGCACTGCCCCCCCCCCCCCCAAAAAAAAAAAAAAATGTTAAGGATAGAAAACTAGACACATTCCACAACCCCTGGAGACCACCATCCCTGCTGTAAACACTTCAGTTCTGACCCACCTGAGTTTAAAGGGATCGTATAGTTTTGGTTGAGACCTAATTTCAGGTTTCTAACTTTTTTGGTGAGATAATGAGAAACCTCTTATGTAATATGAAAGAGCAGGTAATTCCATGAGGAATTCAATGTTTATTTGATGAAAATTGGTTTTGAAATGGCTGAGATATCCAAAACAGAGCGATTCTAATAAAGTGTGGGACCCACATTTTATTACAATCACTTTGTTTTACTTTGTTTTTGGATGTTTCAGTCATTCCAAAACCAATTTTCATCGAAACTTTGAATTCCTCTTAAAATGGTATGCTCTGTATTATTTCATAGGTGTTTTCTTGGTATCTCGCAAAAAGATAAAAATCCAGTTCTGATCTCCACCAATACTGTACCATTCCTTTAACAAATACTTGTAAAACCAGAAATATTCAAGGCATGAAATTTTTTTGCAAATTGCCACTGTCATTCATGCATAGTGTAGACAAGAACTTTCACGTGCCTTTTAATTTCCGCGAATCTTGGCTCCTACTGAAACTTGCAAATATTTCACACACATGAAAATTTCTAGTTTTACAATAATTCCATCACATATCACAACTGCAGAATAGTCTTTTTCCAAGTTCCCTATCACAACATCTCTTTTTTTTCTGTTTTGATATCTCACCCTGGTTCCCATTTTTTTTTTTTAAATCACATTCCTCGATCTAATCTAACCATCTTTGACACATAGTTGAAGGACTGCCAACATTTACACATTAAATTCAGGAATTCAAGAAATCAGGCAGATGCCTGTGTGTGTTACATATATTATCTCAATAAGGCGTAAGAAATTGCTAAATCAGGAAGAAATGTTACTTTTTAACATTTTCTTGACAGGACATTAAAATGGCATTGAATTTTCAAGGAGCATCCTGCAGATCCAGACATTTAGCAGCTCTGTGTAGTAGCACACTTGTCTGTACCGTTCTGAAGGGGAGCAGAAGAGGACGAAGTGGAATCTCTGGAATGAAATTGTGACTTCCACACTCTTGACTCTTACTTTCTCTCTCAATGTTTGTTTTGTCTGTTTGTGTCTATCTATCTATCTATCTGCTTTTATTTGCCATCTTTTTTCTTATCTCTGTATCTGCCTCTTTCTTATTCTCTTTCTTTCTGTTTGTCTGTCAGTCAGTCTATTTATCTATTCAACCATCTATCTATCTACTCATACATTTAACTATCTATATGTCTATTCATCTTCCGGATATGTATTCATTTATCTATCTCTGTCTCTACCTATCTTTCTGGTTCTCTTTCTTTCTCTATGTTTCTTTGTTTATCTATCTATATATCTATCTATTCTACCAATTATCTATTCAACCAACTATCTATTCATCCATTTGTTTATCTTCATGTCTATCTATCTACTTATTTAAGTAATCTATTTATCTATCTTTGTATCTACAAGCTTGTACCTTTCTTTCTCAGAAAAGTAAGTCTTGTTCCTACCTCTCCGGGTTCTGGTGGTCTTGCCGGGGGATAAAGCGCAGCTTTCTCCCCCATGCGGCACACCCCCTGTTGTCAAAGCCTGGCGAGACAGAGCCGCACCAAAGGACACACTCACCAGCAGCAACGCAGCCCCTCCCAAACCTGGAGACATTTGCCTGATGAAGTTGCAACAAGGAAGTACAAGTGTCCAGAGGGCTAGTTTTGAGATGATACCTTTGCAAGGTGATGGGTACAATGATGATGACGATGATTCTGATGATAGCAGTGATGATGATGATGGTGACGATGATGAGAATGATGATGATGGTGATGATGGTGATGATGATGATGATGATGATGATGATTGTGCAGATGGTGATTATGATGATGATGATGTTAATGATTATGATGATGATGATTGTGATGGTGATGATGATGATGATGATGATGTTGATGATTATGATGATGATGATGATTGTGATGGTGATGTTAATGACGATGACGATGACGATGATGATGATGATGAAGATGATGACAAAGATAATGAAAATGATGACAGCAGTGGAGATGGTGGTGGTAGTGGCAATAATAACCATGAAACTGATGACAGGAATTCTATGTAAAACAACAGTGGTGATGGGGTGATAACGGTAGCTTTCCTCTTGATGAGGGTTACAGTAACAACAGAGTTAATGGAACTGATATCCCTTAGTCTATCAGGCTAGTGCAAAGTCAACTTAAGAGACTGCAACCAATAGGTCTCACCCTTTGAAGATATATAAGTAAGCCACTTTTTGAATGTTGATCACTTCAAAAAGATTTCTTCCTACACTTCACAAGAAGTGATGTGGGCTGTTTTATGTGCATAGGGTACGACTCTCCTACACATAGAACTGAAGGCTTATAGTCTCCTACAGACTTGAGAATGAGGATAAAGTGTCTTGCCGAAGGCCACTACTGCTGGGCTAGGACTAAAAACCACGGACCTCATACATACACCGAAGCATGCAGTCTTATCTGCTCATCCATGTCAGCTCCTTAATGACTGAACCATCCATCTTCACAACTTTCAAACAATGAAGATCAAAACAAGAGGGAATAATATACTTAAATAAAACATGCACACATGTCTAGTGTTAGAGTAGATTTATGCACACATCACAGCAATGCTGATATTTCAAAGAGTTATGACATTTATCACTACACACTTATCAAGCTGTTTCTCCTTACAAATTCAGAAGACAATTTGATGAAATGATCAAAGACTTCAACCAGTTCTAGGGCTAAATCGGCAACCTTTGGAAGACAACTATTTCAATGCTCTACACGATTTCGGTGTGATATGTTGAGAGATGCATGATCTTATTTCTGCCACATACCTGATACTGGACTGCATCATCTGTGTCGCCATAGTAATCCCATTCTGACATGTTTGCCGGTGTCGGCCTCTCGACGAGGGGTGCCCAGCCAAACGTGCCATTCAGCAGGCTCCCCCACTCTGCCCACAGCTTTGGGGTGGCAGCAAAATTTAGGAAGCTCCCTATCCAGATGGGCGACTTGGCCCCCGGAGGAAGACGAAGCGGAAGTGCCTGGATGTCTTGGGATGAGAAGAGAGGATCAAGGGTAAGAGACCAAGAGGAGGAGAGTGTTTTGGATTAGAGGCTTAGTAAGTTATGTATGTGATCATAGGGAGAGAAAAAACAACAAGAGATCAATCAAATTAATAAATCAATCAATCAAGGATTACATGCTCAAATAAATATCATATAGACAGACAGACATCACATATTTATTCATACATACCTTTAAACATACATAAATACATATCAAACATACATCTACATGGGCTGCCAACACTCTAGGGAACCTTCCATGGTCTGTAATCTATGAACATGCATACATACAGTACAGATCAGGGCCCCATTTCATTAAAGATGTTAGGATAGCAACTCTTGCGGCAACTTCCCATAGCAAAAGCCAATCAGGAAGCTGGATTCTTGTTATTACCATGACAATTGCCATTCCAGCAAAAGCTGCTATCATATCAATGGGTCACCACAAGATATATTTGGTGGCCCGACACAAATTTTCAGTGGCCAGAGGCCAGTGGCCACTGCTAATGTTGAGCCCTTACATACATATGTACATTTGTACTGTGCACTCCCGTTTTTAACAAAATTCTCACTACAACAAAGTAAAAATTCAGGTCCTAAAGTTATTATTTTTTAAAAATATTTATCTACATATCTTTATATACTTTACTGTACAGCTGGAATAGAATTTTGCTAGAACAAAAGAAAATGGCTGGTCCAATGGACTTTGTTATAATGGGAGTCTCCTGTACATCCACATGAGTGTGTATGCGTGGGTGTGTGTAGCAATACAAAAAAAAAAAATCAAAATCTGAAATAATCACCTCTTAGCTGCTGTGATGTCAATCCACCACCAAAAAGAAATATCACCGGGCTGTTTGCATGATGTAGGCCTTGCTGTGAACTATAGAGGGTGTCCATGAGATATTGCAGATTGGCATGAAAAGCTGTGATTACCTGTAAGAAGGAATTTTTAATTAGCACAATGACAAGTGAATGAATTGCAAATGAAAAGACGACATCATCAAACAACTCTGAAAATGCTCAAAATTTTGGTCTCAAATGGCAAAGTGATACCGTAGGCATTGTCAGCGGATGACATTTCTGATGGAATAGTGAAATTAAAGAGAAAGTCTGCATTTTGTGGGATTTCACTCAGAAAGGAGTTATGGAATGGGAAATATTTTCTTTCAAACGAGATGAAATGATACACATTCTGCTACCACATTGATTGATTTAAAATCCTAGCCTTTATGAACCTTCATGTATGCAGCAGCCTGAGGCTATAGATATACCAAAAGATTCCAGTGCCAACTTGGAGCACCTGTCTGCCATGCACAATAATATGTGCTATATCAGAATTTATTTATAGCACTGTTTATATCTTTTTTGCTCTTGTGCTATCATTCACAATTACATAAAGAACACATGAGTTCATTTCATTTTATTCTTCTTTTGTTATAAAGAAATGAAAATTCTTCTATTTCTGCTATTAAAGTTCTATTCAGTTTCGTACAGTATTGAATTACGACTTCAAAGTTACAGTTTTAAATCAGATCACTGGCGATATCTCTTTTTATCAAGAAAATGACAACCAGTTTGAACATTCATTCATGAATGTTTTCATTCCCTTTTTATTGTCATTTCCAAAAATACATGTATACACCTATGTCAGCAAACATCATAATAGTAGCATATCCACATAACATAAATGTAGCATCACAAAGAAATTCATCTTGTTTCAGTAAAGACTGGAAATTAAAATTGAGGCACTGCTAAAAAGCAAACTTGTATAATGCAGTCCCCTCACTTACTGTACATTACAAACTTACAAACTATGTAAAGATATAGATATAGCAAACTAGAGAAGCACTCCAAGAGCGCAGACCTCCACCAATCAGCCATGCATGATTAAGATATTGCTATATCATAGTCAGTATCTTCAACAAAAGCAGAGAGGTATTGCAAAAATATGTAAGCCTCACTCACCTGTTCATATGACTGATTTTTAAGTTCTGTAGTCAGCCAATGATCACACCTGTTTTAAACAAAATTTTGCATAGGGTAAGAAGTAGTTTTTATCTCATCACTTTTTGAGGAGGTATATGCCACATTAAGCAATAGATAAATAAATTGAGAGAGAGAGAAAGAGATTAAACATATTTTTTTTATTTTTTTTTTGAAGGGGAGGGGATTGTACGGAAATGTGCTCTCACTGCTTCCAACAAGTGTTTAACTTATCACAGCAGAAGAGTCATGGCCATCATATATACAAAAAACAGCAATTCTGCTTGTATTGTTCTGATGAGAAAGTCTGTTAAAATGCCTTGACCCCCCCCCAAAAAAAAAAAAAAAAAAAAAAATCAAAAAATCACAGTCACAGAGAAATGCACGGAGCAGAAAACAAACCTTACAGAAAATACACCCCACAAACCATTCCAGTGCATATGCCTACTAAATTGAAATGTAACTTCTTCCACATTATCAAATTATGTCTTTTTTTTTTTTCAGGTGACTGTCTAAGCAGTTTTATTTAACACAAAACATTCATTACAGAGAGGTATATTTTATGTCTCACAGTTTTAAACAAATTGGAAAAAGATTCCAGAGTACACTAAGATAAACTGAAACATCTACCTGGTAATCATAATATTATTTTTTATTTTCTTTCTAGTGAGTATTCTTGAGAACACAGAACCTTCACTATGGAGAAGTACTTTGAATGTGTTGCTAAATCAGATCAAATATGGTGCATTTATTGATGCAACCATACATGTACTTATGATGCACGGTTATGCACAAGTCTACTGGAAGAATTTCACCTGAATAAGTTTACTTATGCCTGTCTCAATTTTATTGGGCTCAAGTAGCAAACTTCAAAAAGTTTCAGTTGTGAGCCTTCAGACTGCACAGACTTCATGAAGATTTGCAGGGGTTTGGGAAATTTCCCTAGTTAGAGTGGGAAGTTTTACAAGAAGTTCTGCAAGAAGTTTCAGGAAGTTTGCAGTCGCACTGGCACAACTTGAGAAAAAAAAAAACTTCACAAAGTTTTGCCAGCATGACCGTGGCTAGTGAACAGGCCGTGTATTCTGGACTCACCAGTTGACAGCTATCCTGAATGAAGGAATGTCTTGAGTGAGGTGCAAGAAGCTACGCAGGGCATCATCGCTGGAATGGTTCATGAAACCCTTTCAAAAAATTATGAAGACAACGAGGTATGTAAGTATAGTAAGTAAGAGCAAGAGAGGAAGTACATGTACGTGTGTGTGTGTGTTAGTGAGAAAGACAAGGGAAGAGGACAATCATGATAAAACTAAATGGATTGGTATAAAGATATCTCTGACATTGAAGTTGCCATGTGGAAAGTATATGAGCAAGTATGAGAGATCCTTTCACATGGATTCATACTAGGTTGACAGTTGAAGAATGATGAGTTGATGGACAGTTAAATCTAAGCAGGTAAAGAGACAGAAGGAGTGAAAGCAGTGACAAAAGAGAGAGAGAGAGATGGCGTGAAAAAAAATGAAATAAAGAATTGTTAGAGAGAAAGGAATGAGGAATACATATTAATGCTTTATTTCTACCATGATATCGATGCTGTCGGCGGATAAGACTTAATATAAGCAGCTAGTGATTTCTCTTCTCAAAATACTATTTATTGTAGGTTCGAATCCTGCTCAAGTATGTACGCCCATGATTTTTTGTTATCATGGCTACTACTAAAACACTGATCAATTCAGTGCTTATTTACGTTGATGTTGGGCAATTGTCAATCAGTTGCAATGAAAACATCTCGACGGAAGAATTTCACTAATTTGAATAAAGTAACAGCCGTTGATATAAAGAGTTTTTCTGAGACCTCTATCATTGTCTTGCAAGCTTTTCCCAACATTATTCAACACTTATATTTACACCAATGTCTCACTACAGAAGAATTTGATGTGGTCTTCCATACCAGTCCATATAGCTTTTAATTATTGATGACATGTTTTTCTTTTTTTCGTTTGATAAAAATTACAAAATCTGGTATATCCATTTACACTCTTTCCTTGGTAATTTTATGGCAATGCCTTGCTACTGGGTTGGATTCCTTCCACGTGTCCTTGAAGTGCTATTTGAGATGAAATTAGTTTGCGTTGCATCTTGGCACGTACTTCTAAACAGCCATGGAGTGGAAAACATCACACCCATAAACTATAAAATGAAAGCAAAACTAAATTGACCTAATTTTCCTTGCTCCTGAAAGAAATTGATATCCCTCATTTAATCAAAACGGTCAAAACAACCTGTGACACTTATCGTAAATTTTCCTAGCACTTAACGATCCTTGTGACAGGCCTGGGATTTAGCCTAGTACATATATATGGCAATCAAAACACAAGTGGCTGACACTGAAGGATTTACATATGTCTTCCCTTGAAAATGAATGATACCTGATCCTTTGCACCCCAGTTTCCATCACGTACTCACCCATTCCACAAGAAAGCCATCTATTCCAACAACTTTGGCCTGAAGAATGAGGTACCTCTGCCATGAAATATAAAAAGTTACACATGTGACATAAATCCTTCATTGCCTGACAGCTGTTTGCAGATACTTTCTGCAGTGATTTCATAATAAATTGCAACAGCATTAATTTGAAATACGAATGACAAAGTAATCAAATGAAGTACAGTGTACATATATAATATATTCAATACAAAACATTGTTGGATAAGACAAATACATTGCACAATTTTGATTAATGTAGAGGTTGTGACTATCACAAGCAATTGCTTGAAGCAATAATCAGAAATATTGTATATATCCCTCCTCACGAGTCATCCCTGAACAAATATTATCATAACTTCACAATAACTTGTTGCAAGGGATATGGTATTTATTCAAGATTTTTGATTTCCTTAAAAGAGGAGGATATTGCTAATGTGTATGTGTGCAGATCAATGAAAGACTTTTGAGCAGATGTTATCACAGTCTCATCTAATTTGCATACTAGATGATTGTGAGTGATATAACTGTTCCATAAAAACACCTGAGTCTAGAATTCCCTCAATGTCTTACATTGCTTACAATTTGGACGTGATTACAACAATTTGTTTGGAATATTCTAGCTATACTTTAGTTAAGTAATCAACATGAATATCAAGCAAGGTTTCATTTGAAAAAAAAAAATATCTGTATTTACTTAAAATGATATTATTTACCCTTCCACCACAGAACCCCCCCCCCCCCCCCCCACAAATTATGACAGAGTTGGAAGCTTTAAATGTCCATCTTTCAGTCCATCTTTGCTTGGAATTACCAACCCTGGACAGAATATCCCATATCAAAACACATTCATATTCAGTCACAAGTTGTTTGAAAACTGACTGGGTGAATAATGACCGAGTGCCCTCCAAATGTATAAAGATAAATGGTTTCCCAGCTGTGGTTCAGTGAGATCAAGGTACATTTATGAGTGGATGATAAATTGCCTTTTGAAAACAGAATGCCTAATATGCTGACGCCAACAGCAGAAGACAGGAGGTGGAAAAGGAGTTCCAGCTCCATAAACTTTAATTAAAGCCTATTAAACTTTGACCACAAACCCAAGAGAAATGTTTCCTTGTGATTGCTCCTGCTTATTTTCACTTCCTTATTACCATAGAGATATATCTCTTATCCAGTAGTACTTTTGTTTTTTTGGTATGATATACAACATTTTGTGTACATCAGGGGTAGGTCAAACAGGAAGACAGCATAAGCGCACAATACATAGAGATATATATAATACCATCCAGAAAAAACGAGCCAGCTACACTCAATTAGACTAAATGAATATCGGGGACATTTTGTACTCCTTTCAATGAAACAAGAGAAAAATCATAATGAATGCATCACGAGTCTATTTCTGTGGAAAACACAACAGTGGTGAGATGACAGTTAATTCGAAATTCGACATTTGAAGCGGCCTAAGGCAAAGATGGCAAAGAGTTGTGAAATGAAGATAGATATTAAAGTAGTAGCTGCATGGATTTCTGCTGATAGCTCATCTCTTATTCATTTTATGTTGAAACCTTTACGTGCCCAAGCCCTTGGCTTAACTTGGCAAACTTTTTCAATAGCATTCAGTAATCCCTTCAACACTTAACCTGCTTGTAAGTTAGCAAGCCTACTCAGGTGCAGCTACATAGGCCCTGCCTCAGTCCAACAGGATAAGAGGGATAAGGTAAATCTCTTTTCACTGATAATTAGTTTCCAGATATCTGTGCCAATTGGCAAAGAAAACACTTTTTTTTTCAATAGGATGCCTTCCTTTTTCAGTGAACAGAGCAGCCAGGGTTGATAGTGCTCTTTCTCTCTCTACAATTATATATTCATCTATTTTTCTATTCATCTGTCATCCCAATTGTGATCTATTCATCCTCCTATCTCTATCTCAATCTACCAGTAAGTATCTATCTATCTATCTATCTATCTATCTATCTATCTATCAACAGCTCTACAATTATATGTTCATCTATCTTTTTATTCATCTGTCATTCCAATTGTGATCTACTCATCCTCCTCTCTATCTCTATATACCAGTATCTATCTATCTATTCATTCATTTATCAATCTATCTATTCATTCATTTATCAATCTATCTATCTATCTAGCTTGATTATCTATCCATCTATATCCATATATCCATCTACCTGTATCTATCATCTATTTATCTACCTGTATCTATCTATCTATCTATCTATCTATCTATCTATCTATCTATCTATCTATCTATCTATCTATCTATCTATCTATCTATCTTTCTATCTATCTATCTATCTAGGCCCAGAGGAAGTAGAAGATATCTCCAGAGTCTCTCTCATACCTGGAACACAGGATCCTGATCTGAAGTCAGACCCATGGTAGGGTAAACAGTTGATGCGATGTCCCTGTGTCGCGATCCAGCGGAGGTCAAGAGGTCACTATTGTAGATGAAATCTGTCTGTCGAGCATGGCTCTCCAGGGCAACGCTTTGTCAGAGACAAACAATACAAATTGGAAGACAAAGGGAGAGTTTGGATTCATCATGTTGACCTGGGACTAATCTTTAATTTCCTGGTCTCTGATGTCAGGAGAAAATATATGTGTGTGTAGATTTATGTGAGCTTATGTTTGTGTGTGTGTGAGTGAGAGAGTGTGTGTGTGTGTGTGTGTGTGTGTGCATGCATCCTATCTGATTGCTTTTACAATCCCTACCCTGTGACCTACTAAAAATTGCGAGGTCTGGACAAAACATCGCATCCAATTTTCAATAATATCAAGTTGCAAGGAAAGGTTTCATACTAATATTGACAGAGGCACCAGTGTTATGTCAACAACAAAAAATCCATGATTGAAATGTAATGGAGAAATTTTCCTTTTTCAAGTGTACGTATCAAACAGGTGATCAATGTTTTTGGTGGAAATAGAATATGTGGGGCATGACGGTCGTAAACCTATATTGATTTGTACCGCATTTTGTGTGAAATTTATTTCTTGCAGCCCCTCTACAGCCTTGCCAACAGAAATTGAATTCAAAAGAAACTGACTGATCATTGCTCTGAATAGACAGTCATGCAAATCAAAACTGAACACATTTCTTTATCATGCTGACAACCACCCTCAAATTCAATTCTACAAAATTTGCTGTAATTAACTTGCAAGTTTAAAGAAGGAAATTTAAGTGGCATATACAGATTAACTTCCACACACCATAAACATAATCACCCAGCGAGAAATGGAAAGTTACTTTTTTTTTTTCTCTAGATGGTCAATTGTTTTGGCACCTTTCATGCATATGGACAGTGTCCCCAGAATTTCTTATAATCCTTGGCAGGGGCAGATCCAGGAATTCTGTAAGGGGTGGGGGGGGGGGGGCGCAACTAATATTTCTGGTGCCACTTCCGGGTTTCAATCCATTTTTTTCTTTTTATTTCTTTTGTTTTTAACGAAAAATAAAGGGGGGGGGGGCGTGCACCAGTTGCACCCCACTCTGGATCTGCCACTGCTTGGCTTCATATCCATGTTCTGCAGTACTTATGGTTTTATTATACAAGCAGTGCATTCAGTCCATAATTTTACTGTTTACACAACTTCAACCTATTGCATTTTTGTGTAAGACGTACTGCTGACTGAGTGCGCCATCCATTCACCTTGCACAAAAAAAAAAAAAAAAATGCTTGATACGTGTATTTCTGTACTAAATTCAAGAGTCAGTGTGGACCACATCCTTTGACATCTGAGGCGTTGTTTAAAAAAGAAATAGTAGGCCCGATAGATGGTCTTTATTAGTGATAGAACAATTTTTCGCACTCGGTGAGAAATGAGGCGCACTATTCAACTCGGCTTCCCATTACTGAATAGATATTGCCTCTATCCTTCACCTCATGCTAAATCTTGCACCATCACACTCGTGACCATCCACTATTTGTAGATCATCAAACCCTATTTGGCTTCTTGAGTGAAGAATGGTGCGTTTAAGTACGGCTTGGCAATTTTTCCGTGGTAGGGTTGATTGTATGTACATATCTGTACCTGGTACATGGGTTTCAAGCAAAGACACTTAACTAATAAGACAGGAAAGTGCGCGCTTATCCTGTACAAAACAAATGGACAGCGCGCGGTCCTCAAGCGTATTACGCACATCACCTGAGACGCGCTGCCTTGACGCTTGATAAACAGCAGCAGCGGCTTCAGGGACAGCGCGTCTCAGGTGATGTGTGTCTTTGCCTGAGACGTGCTGTCTTTGAAGATGTTGTTATTGTTTACCAATCGTTTTGATTGTGAGATCATGTTGTTGCCAATATTTTACCTCCACGAAATAATCCTTATTACTCTAAAATCTTGTTCTTCAAAATAATCCCCTTAATCGAATAAAAGCTACGACTATAATTTTTAAAGCTTTTTAAGATAATAAAAATGCCACGACCTTTGGAAATGAATGATGTTTCTAGGTGTACTGAGTTTGTACTTAGCTCTCTTTTGTATCGTCATGTAGGGTAGCCATTTTGTGTCCATTTTTATCGTGTGCCTTCGTATCTTGTTATCTACTATCTTTGGTTTCAAGTCAAGCATAAACTCTTCCATTCCTTTTTTCAGCTGGCTTGATTGGTTAATTTGGGAAATATAGGACAATAATATAAATACACATAAGTCATGTTTAATAGAGATAGATGGTTAGCTCTGTAGAAATAGATATAGATGATAAACTCTATCATACCCATGATAGGACCACAATCCTTGGCTACCATCATGCTCCCTCGTCAGTTTATTGCTTGTGACATCTGCAAATATCTTGAAAGAGGGGAGAGAGAGAACACATACAAATGTATTAAGCACATCTTTTCTCTTTTTTAGAATGAGTTGACATACACATTACACAAGACAAATAAAGCATAAGTAAGGACAACTCCTGACACACTGAAATAGTGGTCTTATTCTAATGGCTTTAGTCCTATATACACATCTGTGTTATTTCCTTTTGATGTTTAATATTCATCATCACCTATAAAATTAAATTGTTAAACATGATCATACCCACAGTGATCATACATAGATTACAAGTATTTTAATTCGCTTCAGTATATTTCCTTTATGAAAATAAGCAATAACGTAAGGCAGATGATTATTGAAGAACAATACCTAGCGTGATCAGACCTAAACAGGTTTTGCAATGTCTTTTTGTGTGATTTTGAACTGACAGCATTTTGCCATGCATCACTGTCATTTACACATTTGTGTACACTCAGATGACAGTTAAACATGTACACAAAAGAGTGAGTTCAGTTCAATCAAGGAGACCTGTACTAGGCAAGTACCTCCCATATGATTTAACTTGCTAGATTACACACTTCTTTTCTTCTTTTTCCTTTGTTCTCCTTTTCTTCTTCTGTCAACTCCCCCGTACCTTCTGCTCTTCTATCTCTTCCTTTCCTTCTTATTTCTTCTTCTTCTTCTTCGTCTTTTGCTTTTAATATGAGAGTGCATATTTCTAGGAGTTTACAATGATTTGTGTTTCCATGCTTATGGTAGTGTCTCAAATACCCAGATCTAAATGGTTGATGTATGGTGCCATAGCAACTGCAACTGTCTTAATTTAGAAATGAGAATCGCTGGAAACACATTAACTTATGAAATTATGTTTCAGGAAAAGTAATCAATTTGAAGTCGCTGATTATCATACTGCGATGCAGGATGGTCATCACTTGCACATACTTTTAGATTTGTTGTGAGGATAAAGTGTGGTGCGATCAAGCAAAATCAGTCTAAAGTCGGCAAATATCAATTTCGGATTTTTTACATCGTAATCAAATTTTCAGCGTACTTTTAGCATCATATCAGTGAAAACCAGACATTGATATGACCTTTCATTGTGAAGTTATAAGAGTTTGAATGAGAGCTAGCTAGTGTACAATACAGACACAAATGGATAAAATCAACATATTTTCGTTCATATCTCAGAATAAACTTTGCCTACTTTAGACTGACTTGGCTTGTCGTCGCACCACAATTATTCTTGAAGACAGTGGAAGAAGAAATAAGGGAGCAAACAAAAAACTGGACATAAATTTAGAAATTGGTTATGAAACATCCCTGAAAACCAAAAAAATCCAAATATGATTCTATGAAGCTTATGTGAGGCTACCAGAAAATAAAAGGTGTGATTGAAATAAAGCAATACATTTTAATAAGGATGCAATTAAATATTGATGTTTCATAATTGTTTGGGTGCCCTTTTCAGATTTTGAAAGTAGGCTACATGTACATGTACAACTAGACAGAAAAATCTGTCTGTCCAGAGGAGTTTTTATTATATTTTGACATTTACGGTTGTCCTCCGTAGGAGGGGAATCTGTGTGAACATGGTGAAGCCAGACTTGGCGTAGTCTCCATGGAACATATCCCCGACGACCAGTTATACAGACCGATCTTAAATTTTGGTCAAATGTACAACATAAGTAAACTTCAGAATGCTAATTCATCAAATCCAATGCATAGTCAGGATAGTCATGCTTTACTAGTCTTTCTACCCTCTCTCAATTATTTCCTTCTATGCGACAATCATGCAACAACCGTGGAACCATGATCCGTATTTACCCTGCACAGCAATTCAAAACTAACTCTAGATCATCATGATCATCTTAAGTTATTTTAAATTTTTACGTCTACTGGACTACAGCTACACAGTAACGTTACACAACTTATGGATTGGACATACAATAACATCCTATTGAGTGAGATGCCTTACTTTATCTTCATACCTGTTTTGAAACTGATAAGTGCTTTACACTGCTGAGACAGAAGATGAGCAAGAACCTTGATGGTGAAATAGGAGACATTTTACTGGCACGGACCGCCGGACCCGGAGTTCCCACGGTATTGAATTAGAGTCTGTACCGCGATGCACTTCCGTAAACATATGCCGAGACTGTGCTCCTTTCTTAATCCCTTCCAACTGAGTCCAACAGTGGAGTCAGGACCTAATCTATGCACAATAATCTTATACCTGTCTGTCATGGAAAATATTTTGCGGGAATGCAAACTCTCACGATTTTGTTGTTTAGGTCCCGGGTTCCATTCCGTGTAACGTCTTTTTATATGAAGTTCCGACATTTTCATCATGACGACAACTCCGACTGTCTTTCTGCTCATGATGAGTGGTCAAATCGAGGGTGGTGATGTGAGTATATAGATTTCTTTGCCGGTAGAATGTCAGAATACTGTGGCCGTGTGGCGTGTGTGTGACTTAATCAGCAGAACGGCGCGCCGGCGGGACTGGAGCCAATAGACCCATGCATAGTACACTGTGCTGTGGTTTCTGTAATACCCACGGGTCATACGGGTGTACGTGTTTTCTACGTGTGTGTGTGTGGAATCATGTCAGCAGTAGAGTTTTCTGCAGTGGCAGTGCATAGACAGAAAAATCCGTTTGTCCGGAGGAGTCTTTGGGTAAATTACAGGATACCGGCAACCAATCACGGAGAGCGCAAATCGCTCTGAAAAGAGCGTAGGGCCTAATTTAATTACAGTACGCTTGCTGATAGCAACCATCAAAAATATTCCTGCGAATTGTGCGATATGTTCCGTAATTCGGCTGTCGACGTGACGATTGCATTTGTTTACGTATGTTTTCTTTGATCTGTGCGCTGAGAGTGTCAGGCCTCGAATTAACCGACGGCCACCGACGGCCATGGCCGTCGGTGCCCCTCTCAATGGCCGCAATGCCCTTTCTTCTGTGATCAAAGTTACGGCCAAAAAAAAATGTGCCCTTTTTCTTGTGGTCGTGGTGCCCTTTTAGAATGAAAGTTCTTGTTTATGACGTATAATATGCCCTTTCTCAAAGTCTACACTTCAATAAGCTTGAACAAATTTCCTCATCTCAAATATCATACCTTCTGTTCAGTTCACTCGCGTCCCAATATATCTGATTCAAACTCAACGAGACGACGTGTACGTACACTTGTACTTATGTACGTACGGTACGGACGACCGGCTTTGACCGTTCCGACTGCCTCCGAAGCGCAGCGGCCATAGAGTTACTAGCTAGGTAGTAGTCCACTTCCTGGACTGTATTCGTAGTGTTCCCGCGCGTACGTACGGAAGTACGTTGATGGTGTCTGTACGTCGAGTGTCGCAATCAGCGGTTGAGCGCCTTGGGTGGGTGCACTATGTGCATGCATACTGTGGGGAATGCGGCTATTAAATCGTCTGGAGCAAGTGGTCGCAAGCCATGTGCCAGGCATGTCGGACGGCTGCGAGAATTGCCATCTCTCTCGCTCTGCATTCATCCCCGCATGCTCAAAGTAAATGTGATCGAGGGCACGCATGCGAAAAAAAGTGAAATGAAATGTAAAAAAAATTGTGCAGATCCCCCACCCCCGTAACACTGTATGTGAACACGGGTTGGCTGGTTAGTTGAAAGTGTTCCTCAAAGTGCCCTTTTTGTTCCTCAAAGTGCCCTTTTTTGTTCTTCAAAGTGCCCTTTTTGTTCCTCAAAGTGCCCTTTTGTTCCTCAAAGTGCCCTTTTTCTTCCTCAAAGTGCCCTTTTTGTTCCTCAAAGTGCCATTTTCGTTCTTCAAAGTGCCCTTTTCGTTCCTCAAAGTGCCCTTTTCGTTCCTCAAAGTGCCCTTTTCGTTCCTCAAAGTGCCCTTTTCGTTCCTCAAAGTGCCCTTTTTGTTCTTAAAACTGCCCCTTAGGAAAAAGTATGCCCCGCCCTTAACAGGAAAAAAGGGGCACCTTCAAAGAAAAAGGGCACATTTAGTTGATCCTCCAAAAGGTGGAGGGGCACTGTGTACCCCTGCCCCCCCCCCCCCCCCAGAGCTGCCCCTGTGCTCCTTCCAGGCCCTTTTTGTACTTTCAGTTGCCCTTTCTAGTGCAAAATCGGTCCCATTCTCCTAAAAAGGGGCATATTCCAGAAAAGGGGGCACATTTTGATGGTGCCCCCAAAAGTATGGGGGGGGGGGGGAGGGGTATGTGCCCCTGCCCCTGTTTTTGTAAATCCGAATATTCTAACGTTGATTATTCCGAAGCGGTATTAAAACCAGGGCCCTTTCTAAAAAGATTTATTACAATGCAACTAATGATGCAACTCAAAAAATCAAATGCAGGTGATATCAAATCACACGCAACTTTTGCATTTAAACGCAATTGCGTTGCTGAAAAGACTTGCGTTTGATAATCATATGAAACTAGAAAATAATTGTTACGAACCTGAAACTCAATTGCGTTTAAACGCAACTCTAAAAATCAAATGCAAGTCCATCAAATCACACGCAACGATGTATTTAAATGCAAGAGCGTTGCAGAGAAGACTTGCGGTTTTTGTACGAAACTAGAAAATGCGTTTAAATAAATCTCTATACATCTACGGAAATGACGGAAATGCGTTATTGTTGAAAAGACTTGCAATATTTTTTTTAATTTCATAAGCAAAATTAAAAATTAAACGCAACTCTGAAAATCAAATGCAAGTCCATCAAAACACATGGCACGCTGAAAAGACTTGCGTTTGATAATCACACGAAACTAGAAAATTGTAGGAAACTTATACTCAATTGCGTTTAAACGCAACACTAAAAATCAAATGCAAGTCCATCAAATCGCACGGAACGCTGAAAGACTTGCGTTTGATAATCATACGAAACTAGAAAATTGTAGGGAACTTTTTTTTAACTCAATTGCGTTTAAACGCAACTCTAAAAATCAAATGCAAGTCCATCATATCACATGTAACGCTGTATTCAAACGTAAGAGCGTTGCAGAGAAGACTTGTGGTTTTTGTACGAAACTATAAGAAATTGCGTTTAAATGCATCTCTAAACATCTACGGAAGTGTGTTATTGTTTAAAAGACTTATCGTAAGCAAAATTAAAAATTAAACGCAATTCTGAAAATCAAATACAAGTCCATCAAATCACACGGAACGCTGAAAAGACTTGCGTTTGATAATAACACAAAACTAGAAAATTGTGTGAAATCTAAACTCAATTGCGTTTAAACGCAACTCTAAAAATCAAATGCAAATCTGTTTTTAAAACGCAAGAGCGTTGCAGAAAAGACTTGCGGTTCTTGTCCGAAACTAGAAATTGCGTTTAAACGCATTAAAATGTACGGAAGTGCGTTATTGTTGAAAAGGCTCGCATTATTTTTTATTTCGTAACGGAACTTTCGCCGTGACCGAACTTAGTCTGCACTTGCAGAGGAAAGACATCGCAACATTTACACGTTTCAAACGCATGCTGCTTCACAAAATGTCAATGAAAAAAATGATAACGAATTATTGTTAAAGTTCGCTATGCCGAAGTTTCAAATCTCAGTCCAAAGTTAAATAGGTCCGACAATGGTAAGAGGTTTGTGTTTACGAAGGTTATAGTAGTCCGAAAGATGTCGTTTTCGGATGAACAAACTTTTCTTCTTATTTCAGACAGGCCCGCGCCGTACAGAGCGGTAGTTATAATGTTGCGAATCGGAGCGCGAGAACAATTCATTTTCAGAGTATGGCAATACAAATTTAAGCAGAACAAATATGGCGACTTAGGGAAGGAAAATCACACATATTTCAACTCAGTCGGCACTGAAAAATAATCTCGACAGAATCATGCGAAATCACACGCATATCTTCCCAGCAACGCACTTGAATTTAAATCGCAAAGTTTAATTCGATTTTGGGGAATTTGCCTTTGATATTTCAAATCAAGTTTAAAACGTTAAGTGTCTAGAAACGGGCCTAGGTTTCCGATCCCGCTCTCTCAAAATCCCTCTAGAGATTTGGGAATTGTGCGTTTTCGTTACTAATACTAGCCCGCGCAAGATTTATGCATGAACTAAAACACTATTGTTGCTCATGTCAGTAGGCATGTTTTGGCGGCAAAAGGAGTAAGATATATGGGTAGCGATCTGCATCGTAATCCAAATCTTACTCTGTACAGAGGAAATTAATTTTCATTTATAAGTCGACAAAATGTCGACTTACGCGTAAGTCGACATTCGCGTAAGTCGACGTGTTTTGCACAGTCCCGATTATGTCGACTTACGCGAGGTGACTGTATATACTGAGTATATTATGTATTTGGGGGGGGGTTGTTGTTAGAATATGAAAAAAAAACCCATAAAATTCTTGCAACGTCGCAAAAACCACCCTTTAAAAAAACACCCAACATGCCCTTTTCAATGTGGCCTTGGTGCCCCTCTGACTGACCTAAGTGCCCTTTCATGGCTGGCCTCTTGGAAAAAGTGTCCTTTTCTAAATGGCCTTGCCCCTCCAAAATCCTATTTCAAAGCCTGGAGTGTGGTATTCATATGTTGTTCTCGGGGGTTTCGGGGGTGTCCCCCGAAATAATGCACTTGTCAATGTAATGACTCACCCCACTACCCCCGGACATGGGTGCGTCATTTCCTCGTTTGGTCCGTCAAATTTGTGACCCAGGTGTTCGTCATTTTACCAGCTTTGTCCGTCAAATTTTTAACCGAGGGTTGCGTCAAAATCCCATTATTGTCGGTCAAAATTTTGACCGAGGGGTGCGTCATGGTACGTCACTTGGCTATGGAAAACTGCACGCATTTTTTGCACGCTACCAGTACCAGATACACGTACCGCGAGTGAAATTACAGTGAGCGCTTTCCCGCGGCAAGTGAAAATCAAAGTCGGGAAGCGTTTTGGAATAAGAGGGAAAAATGCTTGCCCAAATCTGGCAAGCAAATAATTCAAAAGCCACCCTTTCTCCTCACATTTTCCCTCCAACAAACCCATGAAATCATGCATACTCAAGCTCAAACCAGACGGACTGTTTAGCGATGTAACGATTTCAACCTTAGTATAGTAAGGGTACTAGGTCTCGCGCAGGGACTTAATGATCGCGCATAGCGTAACTGCATATAGCAAGCAATATTACGCATAGGACTAAGCACAAAATTTGCCGATACGCCCATGGAATAAACATACCTGACAACCGCTAAACATGAGAAGGAAGCAGGTAAGAAATTTTGATTTCAAACAAATTTTTCACTAAATTTCTAATTTTTTGGAACAAATTTTTCACTAAATTTCCAATTTTTTGGAACAAATTTTTCACTAAATTTCCAATTTTTTACCTTATAATTTACCTGCCTTAGCTTAAAATCTTTTTTAAGGATGTTGTAGCCTAGCTGTGTCGTCTCGCTTGTCTCGTTCGTATGATTGTAGCCGATAGAATTCGTAATTTGTTCGATCGATCGTTTATAATATTCTACGAAAGCCGAAGCACGTTACAGCCGCAGAGAGGGGCAGACACTTTCACGCATGAAACTATATAGGGCAGCTGCGCGACCTTTACATACCCGGAGAAATTGAACGCATAGAATTAAGTCCGACATACAAACGGCGACAGCGCACTACTCTGTCATCGTATCATCAGGAGATTCTGGGAGGTGATTTTTCAGCATTTTCGTGATATTTATTGAGAAATTCAGGCACGATTGTGGAATAATTTTTATTATAAGAGCATCACAAATTTTCGTGCGCGATATCTAGCCCCCTCAACTATACTAATGTCAATGTCGAACACTTCAATGACTTACTTGCAGCCCTAGTGCCCATTTGCTATTGCATATTGCGATGCAACACCAACACTCATTGCTATCGAAGAAAGTTCGTTAATATTCCAATACAGTGTGCGTCTACATAATATTCTGTGGTGACAACGGCGAATTTTTGACAGTAAAAGAAGCGGCAGCAGAAGAAACTGCCTGCTGCATGCCATTTTCTGCTCACGGGAATGCCATGGCGTGGTGTGTACCTGCAGTAGCAGGTACTGTAAAAGTGGAAATTTTCGCGGTGTTGAAATTTTCGCGCATTTCGCGCAACCAGAAACTAGCGCGAAAATAAAAACACGCGAATATTTTTGCTTGCCATACGTTCCCGTGCGTGATGTCTTGATTCCGCGGAATTAAAAACACGCGAAACTCTTCTGACCCGGCCTAGCGCGAAAAATTAGTCGCGCGAAAATATCCACTTTTACAGTAAGTCGAGTGGTGCGTGACTCGCTAACACTGTGCATGCAATTCGCTAGTGAGCAGCGTGAACTACATCGTCCATGTGTTGCATTCAACCGGACTAGCAATGGCCGCGCACATACAGCGCATCTGCACACAAGTCATGTATGGATTGCATGCACAGAATACATACGGAATATCGTAGCAGCAGAGTGATGTACGGTGAATGACGGGACGGTGCTTACAGGGCCAGGGTAAGGGAAACTTGCCGAAACTTTTACAAATTATGTTTACGAACCAAAAGAAAATGAAATTGCTTTAATAAAACGTATGCAAAAATCGTTTTAGTATTTACGGGGGTGCGTCAAATGTACCGAGGATGTCCGTCAAAAAAGTGACCGAGGTGTGCGTCACTTTCAGGGTTTTGTCCGTCAAAAAAGTGACTGTGGTGTACGTCAAAAACCCCGTGTGGTCAGTCAAAAAATGACCATGACGCACCCATGTCCGGGGGTAGTGGGGTGCGTCATTACATGGACAAGTGCATTACGATCCTGCACTAGTCTAGACTAGTCTAGACAGTGTATACAGTATGAGGTAGTACCATGGGTGCACACAAGGCGCTAAAAATTGATTTTCCTAGGAAATACACAATCTGACACTAGTGACAGTGTACTCTAAAGCAAGAAATATTCATGGCATGAAATTTTTGTGAATCTGAGCTGACCCGAACAGCCTTTTTGGCGGCAGGAAATTTTCCCGAATTGCCACTAGCATCCATTGCATTAGGCCTATAGTGTAGACAAGAACTTTGGCATGCATTTTAATTTTGCGAATTTTGGCTCTTTCAAAATTTGCAAAATTGAAATGCACACGAACATTTCTGGTTTTAGTCCAGCACTATTTACAGCTGCAACATGTTCAAATTCAACTGTTTTTGTAACAGCTCATTCCTTGATAATGCTGAGCCTTCTGAATTACGTGATATTCACTTGTTTGTACTTGAGCAGTGTGGTGTTTTACAAACAGAAACTATTTGTACTTGATTTTGGTAACTTCCATTGGCACAAAAATACCTTTAGAATCTTTCTGCAATGTAATGCAATGCATTTTTTTATTATGGAGCATTTGATTGTAGTCTTTGACAATTATACATATAATGATTGAAAGTGAATTTATTTCAGTCTATGTTCATTATTCTTTTTATTTTGCCATTTTTGCTGTGACTGTACAGTTTGCAACTAGGAGCTACAGTAAGTAAGTTCTATAGAACCAGGAATCTTGGGTAATTTTCATGTGGGTGTCAGTTTATGTCTTGAAAGATCTTTCATAATCACTTTTTAATGTGTAAGAGTACCCCTTTCATTGTTTTTGTTTCTGATGAGCAGCTAGGCAAGGTTGTGAAGGAAATAACACTGCACTTTCAAGTGCTGAACAACATTTCATACTACAGGCTGGTGCAGAAAAATACCGTAAAATCTTGCCGCCTATTGGCTTTATGGACAGATGTCACCCTTGTCCAAACTATGTGTGGAGTTTTGAAACGGTGAACCAGTGTCCTTTTACCATTGTCACTACCATTATAGTGGAATACAAAATTTTATCTTCAACCAGGATCCCTTCTTTTCCGTAAAATAATCTCCATTTCATCTTATAACTCTTATATGAATTAATGTAGAGCTGAGCCTTTGTCATACTTTCGTCAAGAAAATGCTATGAAAAAAAAGAAAGAAAAGAAAAGAAGTGGAAATAATAATTTCTCTTTACATCAATATTTCAGTTCCCAGAGTTTGATGACTTATATGTGAAGTACAACTTTGTCTATGGGCCAGACTGGGTGATCACAAGTGTAAGTATTCTAGTTCGTCCCTACCAGTTTCTTCCCCCATTCAATCATCTTCCCATCGCCATTTAATCCACCCCTTTTGATTTTCAAATCTTAGGACTTTTAGTATTGGTATAGTATAGTATTGGTGGAGATGAGGATTGGCTTTTTAACTTTTTGCGAGATACCAAGATACCACTTATGGGATAGTACCCATCATATCATTCTAAGAGGAATTCAAAGTTGATTTGCTGAAAATCAGTTTGGAATGGGTGAGACATCAAAAAACAACCAAAGTAAAACAATGTGGTTGTAATAAAAGGTGGGTCCCACCTTTTATTAGGATCGCTCTGTTTTGGATGTCTCAGCCGTTTTAAAACCAGTTTTCATCAAATAAACCTTGAATACCTCTTAGAATTGTATCATGCTCTTTCGTATTTCATGAGAGGTTTCTCATTATCTCACTAAAAATGTTAGAAACCATTTTATGGTTTGTTTTGTTATATAAACACTGAAATTTGTTTTTCTTCAATGAAATAATAAATTGATTATGCTGACAGCATGTAATAAATTTTTACCTGACCATGGAGGTGAGATGTCAACCCGTTCCATACTGAATTCTGAAACCCCCATAGACTTAATACACAGGCCACCAGGTTTGCGTATGGAACAGGTTAAGGTGTTTGGTGGCCCTATTTTACTTTCTTTTGAATTCAATAAACTCTTTTTTTAATGTTATAAATATTTTTTAATGTAATTACTAGCTGTATGAGTAATAAAGATAGGTACCTCAATGTAGTCACATTGTATAGTTCAATTTTTATCACTGCATAGGGTCTGGAGGAGGGCATCTCTCAAGTGTGCAAAAAGAATGTCTATGGAAATCAACATTTCATCTGGAATTTTCCGCTGGATGTCACCTTCAAGAGTACAAATCCCTATGGATGTAAGTTCCCCTCAAAGAGCCAAATGAATACTGAACTAAATGATAAAAGGTCATATAATATGTATGTGCATATATATTCTCAACACTTGGATCCAGCTTGTTGCTATGCCAGGCAAATGTTGGGCAAACTCTCTGGTGGTCAGGGGCAGCCTTTGTTACCAGTCATTAACCCTAAAAAGGGGGGGGGGGGTTGAATCAACCCCCCTCGACATTTTTCGTGACTATTCCGCTGCGCGAAATTTTTTGACTGCGCCATTCGCTGACTTTACTTTCAAGTTGCGCGCAACTTTTGACACCATTTTCGCCAAAATCGCGCATGCCGTTATGATGCTGCACATCCTTTTATACATGCCTGTCCGACTGAAAATGGCTCAAAGACGTGATTTTGTGCATAAAGTCTATGCAAATGGAGTTTTCTCACCTTATTCATAAAGATATGATTATTTTCACTTTCATAGGCTGAAATCAATTAATTTCAGCATGATTATGCTTGAAATAGGTTCTGCCATAAATTTTGTGAAAAAAAAATGATAAAACAAAAGGTCGAAAAACAAAAAAATACTATAAGAAATTCATAAATCAATAAAATACGTAAGAAATTAATTTTGATAGCAGATTTTTTTTTTCAAATACATTGGGTGATTTCAAGTTCGATGCTAGTGCTAGCGCTAGTGCTAGCCGCCAAATAACAGCGTTAAATCGAGCTCCAACACCAGCACTAGGTGTTGGAATCACAGCACAACGAGCTCCGCAGAAATTGCGCGACGAAAAAAGTGATGGCACGTGATTACAGTCAAATTTTAAAAGATGTAACCAAAACTGCTTAGTTTAAGACATATAGTAAGGAAGACGGATTAAAGTGCCACAAATTTCATCCATTCCCCAAAATACAACTATCTTAATTTTGCTTCCAGGCTCAGATTTATATAGCCATGTCTGGAGTGTTTGTGTACGTTATGTTGGCAACCACTGCATTAGCATAGACTTTGGACGTAAAACGTGCATCTGTTATGGCAGTGAATACGGGTCTCGCACGGCAACGCTAACACCAGCACCGAACTTGAAATGAAGAAAATGATAATCCCTAGGGGCTTGTGTTAGTCAATGGGGAAAAAGCACGTAAATCGCTAACACAATCGGCGGGGGGGAGGGGGGTTGAATCAACCCTCCCCCGGCCACAGAACACCCCAAAGAGCCCGGCCTGGTTAGGGTTAAATTTGAACATGTTTAATAGTTACAGTCTATATGGAGTTTTGTCATCCAGCATATATTTCTGGTTTTTACACTATTTTAAGCCTTATACTTAAACTTCTGCCACTACAATGTATATTTTGTCAAATTGTACTCTTAGTTAAGTCATATATAAAGTGAATTTGATCTTTAACCCATTGAGGATGGGCTGATATTGCTACAACACGCATTTCCCATAGACACCTGCCTGAGTATACTTGGGACTCGTCAAAGAGCCCAATGACATCAGCCAGCAAACTCAAACCTCGAACACCGAGATGAAGTGTTGTTGTTTTTGTAGTCTTTTCCACTGAGCCTTAACACGTACCAGTTCATTTCAGAGTGTGAATTTGTCTTCTCAAATTTTAGAGATCAAGAGCCATGAAGCATGTTTAATATGTGTATATTCAGAACTTTACAAAGATTAGAAGAGAATGGAACTGTTACAGATAATGCAGTTTAACCCTAACGAGGCTGGGCTATTTAGGTAGATAATACTAATAGAGCCGGGGGGCCTCCCAGGCCCCCCCTCCAGATCTCGTCCGTTGACCACACGATCGCGACGAAAATTGGCACACACATTGCCTATGATGTAATCTAAAGTACCATGAAGGTAATTTTTCAAAAAATTATAATTTATGCTAAATTATGCTAATGTATGCATAATGGTGCATGAAATCAGACAATTTGTTATAAATCACTAAATAAAGCTCAAAACAGGCACATTTTTTGTGTAAATATTCTTTTTAGTGTCCTAAGTAGCAGATGTGAGAGAAAAAAAACTGTGCCATCATAAAAAATTTTTCAAGTATTATTGTTTTTTGAATTTTTTATGTATTTCCTTGTTTTTTTGATTTTATGTTTTTCATTGTTTTTTCGATGAAATTTGTCCGCGCCATTGTTCCAAACAAGAAAATATATTATTAATTGATTTTAATCAATAAAACCCGCAAATAATCATGCTTTTATGAAATTTGCCTGTAAGCACAGTGTCATGATATGACACTTTCATTGCGATACCAGGTCTTTGCTATTGTGGTTATGATACACATTGTAATTGACTTAGAGCGACTGGTCAAGAAACTAGCGAGTAAAATCATTCATGAGTCGCTTACATGATTGTCTCACATGTAGTCACAGCAGTTTGCTAACCAATGGAGTTTTCGTAGCAGTTTTTCGCTTGATATGACTTTCAGATTTCCATAGATTCCTGAGGATTTCACCCGACACTATTAAGGTAATACAACTGCAGTATGAATTCTTATGGAATGTTTTTATCGCACTGATAAGATGATAAATATTCGCTGGTTATTGTATCATAGTTCGCACATTGACTTACAGAACGTAGTGCAGTCAGTAGTGCAGTGCGCGTAGAGTATACATGTTCAGTGAGAGGATGTTTTGACGTGGAGGTGAACGTGAGAATTCAAGTGCTGTCGTTCTCAAATTGAAAACAAGTTTGATTTATTGTGAAAGGTTATCTGGACGATGAAGGTTGTAGCACAATAATATGTATGATTTAATTGGAGGTACACTGTACATTGCTGTTTTAACGCACATATAGGTCACCAAAATTAAGGCACTTTCTAACCGTTAGTAGGAACTACATTATTGTTAGCTTGACTCCATGGAAACGGTTCCGCGCACAATGCCGGTCGCGGAGTGATATTTTAACCAACATTCCTGGTGAAGAGGCACACGCCTAGACTTAGAGTGAGGAGTTTTACAGTATTGTCACGACGGTGCTATTCGTATCACGTAGAGTATTTCATAATGACTTTCACATGTTGAAGTATTGTTCAAAACTAATCAAAGGAGAGTTGGTTATATTTGAACTGCTATTAATTCAGCTCATTGTTTGAGTTTATTTTCACTGTTTAATCTCAGCATCTCAGACAGAGTGTAAAAAGGCTTACAATGCTTGAAGCAAAACATCAAACTGGTATAATCTGTATTCTTTCTTACATGCATACGCAAAATGGAAAAAAATATATTTTTCATATCATTTTTCCTCAATTTCAAAGCATACCACGCATTTTGGTTTTACTCTCTTTGTTGTAGTGACAACTTGATTAAATACACTGTAAGCCCTAGTATAAATACATTATGGAAAACAACAGTATAAAAAATGAGAGAAGAAACTCATTTCTTGTCATTCATCTATTGAGATGAAGAAGTTGAGCATGTTTATTAGTGTAGCATTGTATATGTGTTTTTTCATAAATGCCTTTCTTGTCTGTTTCGTCTACAGGGTAACCGACACTGTTGTTGAATTTGTCCGTTTGTATACCACAAGAGATTAAAGAAGGCAACAAAATCAAGTCATACGCCTGATCTATTCTCTTTATTGCAACAACGTGAGAGATGTATATGAAAGTCTATTGAGTCCACCACAATCTTCAACAACAAATGTAAACGTGGGAAACAATTGCTACAAACGTATGTAAGCTGAGACATCATGGCTGACATCAATAAGCTGAAACTCTCAAGAAGAAACACAAAGGGTAATTTGACCCGAACCCTTTCAACTATCAAAAGTCTTCTTGAAGATGATGCCAGTGATTTGGAAATATTAAAGGGTTATGTCACCAAAGCTGAAGACCAGTTTCACCGAGTCGAGGAGAAGCATGCAGAGTTAATCGACGCAATCGAGACTGAATCACAATTCGATGAGGAGGAACAGTGGATGACGGAATGTGAGAAGGACTTCATTCAAGTTCTCGTCCGAGCAAAGCGTTTGATTAATCGTCTTTCTCACCCCGCAAGTAATACTGATTCAACATCAACCTCTCCAACACACACTGCATCGCCATGTCCTTCAGAGCCTGTGAATCCGGGAACCACGATGCCAATCTCTAGTCAAGCTCCCCCTACGTCGTCCCCTGCTCCAATGCAGTCAACGTTGTCTACCCCAAAGATGGCAAGGATGAAATTCCCAACCTTCAGCGGAGATTTAAAGGACTACAAACGGTTCAAGAAACTATTTGTTCACTGTGCAGGAGGTTTAACCGAGATTGAATGCTTCTATCAGCTCACCGAGGCAATGGTTAACAACAGAGAGCGCAACATGATCAAAGGATGCATTAGTGTTGAGCGTGCTTGGCAAGTGCTTGATGAATATTTTGGAGATGAAGACAAGGTGGTTGATAGTCTGCTGAAAGAGCTTGACGACTTGAAACCATACGAGTACAAGGGCAGGGTCAATCTACCAGCCATGAGACGGTTTGTTCAGACCCTGCAAACGTTTGAAACACAAGCAGAGACCGTTGGTCTCTCAGGAGAGTTGAATAGCAGGATTATGTTAAGCAACATCAGGCAGAAACTACCGGAGGAGCATCGCATAGCTTTCTTCAAAAGTGTGAGAGACGAGCACACACCGGATACACTGACCGGTCTTGTGAGGTGGCTGTACAGTCAATTACTGTTGCTCGACAAATCTAAGCCTGCCCGTACAGAAACGCTAACGTCATACAAGAGTGACAAAACCAGTAGATCATCCAACTCTGCCACAGTTAATCCGTCTTCAAGACAACAAGGCAAAGGTTCTCGACCTGAGGTACCCAAGTGTGTACTGCACAAGGATTCACACACACACTACCTGAAAACTTGTAACAAGTTTCGAGGGCTTCAGTTAAAGGAGAAGTATGACCTGATGAAAAAACACAGTATCTGCAACCGATGTGGACACAATAACTGCATAGCCGGGAAGCCTCCGTATGATCTAGGGTCTTGCCAATTTGCTTCTCCCTGTAGTATCCGAACATGTGGTAGCGATGCTCACTTTTCGGCAATCTGTCCGGTGGTGTTCGGGAGTGATGTCAGTTCTCCGAGTCAGCTGAGTGACCCTCCAGGGCAGTTTAACGCCAATGCCAGGCCCTTCCGTCCAGGTCCGAATCCAGCTAATGCGAACGCTGCCACAGGAACGCAGCTCGGTGGCATCCTCCCAACAGTTATGGGCTATCTTCGTTTGGGCAACACTCGTCATTTGGTCCGGATACTACTTGACGGCGGCAGCCAAGCCACCCTAGTCAGAGAGGGGATCTTTCCAAGGACGGAGCATGATAGGTATCAAGATCATGAACTGACACTGGTTGGGGGAAACAAGATTTCGCGCAGGTTAAGACTCATCGATTGTCACGTAGAAGATCTGGAAGGAAGACGGTCCTACCCACTGACAGTGACAGAGATCAATAGGCCTTGTGGGAATGCTCCAGTCATTCAGGCAGGCGACTTGAATCAATATGACCACTTGAGTGACGTTGAGGTGAGCGCTGCTCCCTCCACAACGATCGATGTCCTACTAGGAGTTGATAACACCCACTTAATGATATGGGAGGAGTTCTTGCGTGGCCAAAGATCTGACGACCCTGTCGCAGTACGGTGCCCATTAGGATGGTTTGTTCAAGGAGGGCGTTCATCCGGTACCACTTCACTCCTGAACTACCTAAATGTCTCGGCTATTGGTCCCATAGAGGAATTCATCGGGCTGGAGACTATGGGATTGGAGCCCAAAAGATGTCGGTGTTCGTCCGACTTCCTCGACAAAAATGCGACAGAGATCATGCAGCGGAGCATGTCTCAACTGCCAAACGGGGCATACGAAGTCGCATTACCATGGAGGAAATCTCCTGAGGAACTACCGGACAACTATGACTATGCAGTCAAAAGACAAAAGCATCTTGAGAAGCAGTTTGCTAACAGGCCAAACGAATGGGAGATGTATTGCAAACAAATGCGGGACCAGCTCAAGAGAGGCGTTTCTCGACACGTGACTGAGGAGGAGATGAGGGAAGATCGCGCAGCAGGGAAGAAGATGTGGTTCCTTCCGCATTTTGCTGTTACAAAGGACTCGTCATCAACTCCTGTCCGGGTGGTGTATGATGGGAAGGCACGTTTCCAAGGTCACGCCCTGAATGATTATCTGATGAAAGGGGAGAATGTAAACTCTGACCTCTTCGAAGTTGCCTTGCGATTCAGAGAAAAGGAGGTAGGAGTCATTGCTGATATAAGCAAGATGTATCAGGCTATCAAAATCAAGCCGGATGACGCCAGATTTCATCGTTTCATCTTCAGAGAGAACCCTGGCCATCCAATGCAGGTGTTTGAGCTTACTACTGTCACGTTCGGGGACAAACCATCGCCAACGGCTGCCATCATCACTCTCAGACATGTTGTGCAAGAGCATGCACCTCAAGATGAGGAGCTAAAGGAAGTAGTCACCAGACAGTTCTACGTGGATGATTTGAATGAGTCCGTTCCTGATGTGAAGCAGGCTCTTGAGCTCAAAACAAAACTCACAGAGATTCTGGCAAAGGGCAATTTTACCCTACGCAAATGGCAATCCAATGAGCAGGACGTCTGTGATGAAACAGAGGATACTAAGTCGGCTACAGTCTTGGGTACCAAGTGGAATCTGGAGAGAGACACTCTGACCGTCAAAGAGGTGAAGTCTGACAAAGGAATTCCGACCAAACGCAGCATCCTGAAGCAAACAGCATCATACTATGATGTCTTCGGAATACTCTCTGGAATACTTGTTCGGCCAAAGATCCTCTTGCAAAAGCTGTGGCAATTGAACCTAGACTGGGATACACCCATCAACCCTCAAGGAGAACTCGGTGCAGTACTAGATGCCATAAACAGAGATCTGGAGGAGGCAATAGATGTCGAAATACCAAGGTGCCTCATCCCAGAAAAGTTCAAAGGAGTGAGACCGTTGCCGGAGGTGTCATTGCACGGGGCAAGTGACGCATCGGAAGACGCAATGGGCATGGGAGTGTGGCTCAGGTGGGCCCACCCAGATAGTACAGGAGCTGAGCTGTCCTTCGTGTGTGCTAGAGCAAGGCTCACACCTCTGAAGCAATCGAGCATGCCGAGGAAAGAACTCCAGGCCATTCTTCTTCTGTCGAGGTTGATGTGCACCATCAAAGACGCCTTACGCTTCAACATAGCGTACTGGAAAATATGGACTGACAGCATGACTGCCATCAGCTGGCTGAGGGGACAATCCAAGTCTTTCCGTGCCTATGTTGCCTACCGGGTGGGTGAGATAACTACCAGATTTGATCCCATCAGGGACATCGCGTACGTACCGTCTGCGCAGAATGCCGTGGATCTTGTGTCTAGAGGTGGAACTGCGACCGAGATGAAGCAGGTGCTAGATGGACCGGAGTACCTGAAACTTCCTCCTGCGATGTGGCCAAAGACACCGGAGAATGTTCCAACAGACCCAAAGGACGTTGAGAAGAAAAAGTTTCACGTTTGGAACGCAAAGACACTTGCGCTGAGTGTCAATGCTGCTTGCAAGACATCCCCAATCATCGAGGCTTTGAATTTCTCCAGTTGGCCTAGGTTGAAGATGGTCACTGCCAGAGTATTGTCTATGAAAGAATTGCCAAAGGACCAGTGGTTGAGACAACTCACGAACCAAATTTCACAGTGGCCATCCTGTAGGCTGGTACGAGAGGCTGAGCTATATTGGATTCGACATGCACAGAAGGAAATCAACTTCCAGGATCCACACATCATGAAGCTGGATCCGTTCTTCGATGAAGAGGCCCAGGTGTTCCGTGTTGGTGGGCGAGTGGACCGCGCACCAGTATCCTATGACGTGCGACACCCATATCTTCTTCCAAAGAAGAGTCACATCAGCTGGCTGATCATCCAGGAATGTCATGCTCACTCTCTACATGGGGGCCATCTACGCACAGCCGCCGAGGTCAGGAAGAAGTACTGGATCGTGGGAGATAGTGACATCGCAAAGCGTGTCGTTCATGGATGCATCATCTGCAGGAGACATAGAGGCAAACCCGTTCAACAAAAGATGTCGGACCTTCCAGACTTCAGAGTAGATCGTTGTTCGCCTCCGTTCCAGACAACGCTGGTTGACTATCTTGGACCGGTGAATGTCAAGTTGAGTCGTAATACGACAACTAAGGGATATGGAGCAGTCTTCACGTGTGCAGTGACGAGAGCCGTACATATCACATGTGTGCCAGACCTATCCACTGATTCCTTTCTACAGGCCCTTGAACGCTTTGTAAGCATCAGAGGGGCCCCATCAAGGCTGATAAGTGACAACGCAACCTGCTTCAGGGGAGCTGATAACACCATTAATCAGTTGAACCTGAAGTTAGACCACGACCGTGTCAGAGAGCGCTGCCTCAGATACAGTGCGGAGTGGCGGTTTGGACCTCCCGGGGGACCTCACCATCAGGGAGCTGTGGAGCGAATGGTCCAAGAGGTGAAAAAAGGAATGCGACACCTCGTCAAAGCAGACAGACTAACATTTGTCGAGTGGGAAACAGTCTTCTCACAGATTTCTGGGCTCATCAACAGTCGTCCCATCACGGCTAAGTCATCATCACCTCTAGATCACCCACCGCTGACCCCAAACCACTTCCTCATCGGCAGAGGTGATCTATCCTGTCCCGAGATTCCGTGCGATGACTTCAGAGGCGACTTGAGAAAGCGGAGGGAAATCTGCAATGCCATGGTAGACGGTTTCTGGAAACGATGGATGGAATGCCTCCGGAAACTCTCTCCTCGTCCCAAGTGGCAGCAGTCAGCCGAGAACTTAGAGGAGAGCGACGTGGTTATCATCATTGGTGACAACAAGGCTCGCGGCTCTTGGAAGATGGCGGAAGTCGTGAAAGTCTACCCGGGTAAAGACGACCTTGTGAGAGTTGTAGATGTCAAATCCTCGGATGGTATAGTCGCGAGAAAACCCGTTACAAAGATCATCCTTCTGATGAAAAAGTCAGAGCGGGATGATTTGAAGTGATGAAAGCGATGGCAGAAACTATGTCGAATATTGGCCTTATCGACCTTTAGAATGTTACAGTCTGTCTTAGAGTTTTCACACACAAAAAAGTGATTGTATTCCCAGGAGATGAAAGCACAACGGACTCCAGATACAGCAAATTGAAAGACTGTTAATGAAAGGACTGTTATTAGGAAAACAGACTGATAGATCTTGTTTGTGCTTTGTTATTTTTTTTTTCCTGGACATTGAACTTTAGGCCGCATTTGAATGTTAATATGTTCAGGGAAGTGATGTTTGATGAGTTGTGACGTCCCATCACTTTTTGGGGGGTTGGAATGTCATGATATGACACTTTCATTGCGATACCAGGTCTTTTCTATTGTGGTTATGATACACATTGTAATTGACTTAGAGCGACTGGTCAAGAAACTAGCGAGTAAAATCATTCATGAGTCGCTTACATGATTGTCTCACATGTAGTCACAGCAGTTTGCTAACCAATGGAGTTTTCGTAGCAGTTTTTCGCTTGATATGACTTTCAGATTTCCATAGATTCCTGAGGATTTCACCCGACACTATTAAGGTAATACAACTGCAGTATGAATTCTTATGGAATGTTTTTATCGCACTGATAAGATGATAAATATTCGCTGGTTATTGTATCATAGTTCGCACATTGACTTACAGAACGTAGTGCAGTCAGTAGTGCAGTGCGCGTAGAGTATACATGTTCAGTGAGAGGATGTTTTGACGTGGAGGTGAACGTGAGAATTCAAGTGCTGTCGTTCTCAAATTGAAAACAAGTTTGATTTAGTGTGAAAGGTTATCTGGACGATGAAGGTTGTAGCACAATAATATGTATGATTTAATTGGAGGTACACTGTACATTGCTGTTTTAACGCACATATAGGTCACCAAAATTAAGGCACTTTCTAACCGTTAGTAGGAACTACATTATTGTTAGCTTGACTCCATGGAAACGGTTCCGCGCACAATGCCGGTCGCGGAGTGATATTTTAACCAACATTCCTGGTGAAGAGGCACACGCCTAGACTTAGAGTGAGGAGTTTTACAGTATTGTCACGACGGTGCTATTCGTATCACGTAGAGTATTTCATAATGACTTTCACATGTTGAAGTATTGTTCAAAACTAATCAAAGGAGAGTTGGTTATATTTGAACTGCTATTAATTCAGCTCATTGTTTGAGTTTATTTTCACTGTTTAATCTCAGCATCTCAGACAGAGTGTAAAAAGGCTTACAATGCTTGAAGCAAAACATCAAACTGGTATAATCTGTATTCTTTCTTACATGCATACGCAAAATGGAAAAAAATATATTTTTCATATCATTTTTCCTCAATTTCAAAGCATACCACGCATTTTGGTTTTACTCTCTTTGTTGTAGTGACAACTTGATTAAATACACTGTAAGCCCTAGTATAAATACATTATGGAAAACAACAGTATAAAAAATGAGAGAAGAAACTCATTTCTTGTCATTCATCTATTGAGATGAAGAAGTTGAGCATGTTTATTAGTGTAGCATTGTATATGTGTTTTTTCATAAATGCCTTTCTTGTCTGTTTCGTCTACAGGGTAACCGACACTGTTGTTGAATTTGTCCGTTTGTATACCACAAGAGATTAAAGAAGGCAACAAAATCAAGTCATACGCCTGATCTATTCTCTTTATTGCAACAACGTGAGAGATGTATATGAAAGTCTATTGAGTCCACCACACACAGTTTGCATTGAAATTGTACACGAATTCACGTTTTTGAGCAATTTTTAGTCTGACATGCACGTACATATTTATGTGCAACTTCAGAACCGCGCGCCCGGGCATTGCAAATTTGGTGTCAAAAGATGTGGGAGACTCGAGAGAAAAAAGTCATGAAACGTCGTGATATCTTTTCGCGATAGCGATACATCGCACGGAACGTCGAGGGGGGCCTCAGAGGCCTCGGACGTTGTCAGGCATAAATCTATACTTCTTTCTCCCAAAGTCGACCAAATCTTTAACCAAATTTTTAGGTTTCTTATGTTTAGTGTAATTTGGCCTCATTTCATGGCAAGTTTAGTGTACGAAATGTGATATTGCCCAAACCAAAAAAAAACAAAAACCAAACAAAATAAAATGCAATAACAACAACAACAACAACATCAACAACAGCTATTGACATTAGGGTGACCAGCATTCTTGATGGGTTGTTATGTTTGACTATCATGTAACCCTTGCTGAGGGATGCTTTTGCTTGACTTTCATGTCTAGGGTAGAATTTCACACACTACATTATTTTAGAGAATGAAAGATAAAACATAACTTTGCATTTTTATGGAACTTCTGATAACAAGTATAGGAAATATCTCTTTATAAGATTCCCAACACCCGTTCTCAAAAAAATAAAAATAAAGCAATTAGCCAACCAAGCACAAACACTAAAAAAAACACCAGGTTATGGCAAAAAAGAGAGAAAGTTTACACCTTTAATATGAATGAGATACAACAGTTCTCCCAAAATAGCAATGCTGCCCTCTTGTGTTTAGCATAACACCCCTCACTTTGCCACAACTTTTATAGTTTGTTTGCTGTCTTTACAGTGTTGGCTTGGTTCGTGCAGTTTTCTGTGGTATGGTATTAAGCCGTGTTTGATGATAGTAAAAGAAACGGGATTTGGCTATGGGCCATACAACAGACATGTTTGCAATATGTTCAAAATTAAAAACTCATCTGAATAAGGGCAAAGTGTGCACTTGTAGTTTTATGAGCTTCTCTTGCTTTCATATATGTGTAAATCACAAGCCCTTTTGTGTACGACGTGTATGTGTGACAATTAATGAGTTGAAGTGCATTGCCAAATTATTAATGACAGATCAGAGATCGATTTACAAGTAGGATCGGAAAGGCTGTATATCACTACAATGAACATACCTCAAACAAGCAACCAAACAAACAAACAGACAAACAAACAAACCGATTATGATTTTTTTTTTAGATCATCATTATTCTTTACATCATACCTTTTTGAATACTGTTATTCTTGGGTTTCCTTCAGATTTAAAAAAAAAGGAAGAAGAAGAAAAGGTTTTTAACAACACAATCTTTGTTTTTTTCCAGGGCCTCAGCTGGTACTGAGTGTGTATGGTCTTGATGCCTTTGGAACTGCCGTCGTTAGGGGTTATGGAGCAGTACACATACCCATTACTCCGGGGAGGTAAGATGCATGATTTAGTGTCACATTCCTGTGTTTTGCAACCAGAGACATGTTTAATCATTCGTACACCCGACCCCCCCCCCCCCCCATTATGGGGTTTTCCCCTCACCTGATTGCACTGTGATCAGGGGGGCGTTTCATGAAGGAACTTGTCGGATAAAATGTCCGACAAGTCAATTATATCCGACAAGTTCAGAGAAATCAGCCAATCAGACTAAAGAATTTCTCAAAACTTGTCGGATATAATTGACTTGTCAGATATTTTATCCGACAAGTTCCTTCATGAAACGCCCCCCCAGTTCTTGTCATATGACAAGAAAAACAGGTAAAATCGATAATCAAATAAAAACTAGAAAAGCACTCTGAGAGCGCAGACCTCCACCAAGAAGTTACTTTCCACCGATGATCTTGCTCTTCCCAAAGAGATTTTTCTCCTCTCCACTACTGGGGGAAAAGCTCTTTGGACACAGAGATCAGTGATTTCCAACCATAGATATGCATGCTGCAAAATCGCCCGATTTCCCAATATAGAAGCCTTTGCTACGTCATAAACCTTCAGCTGCGCGGCACGCGCCTCGCTCTAGCAGAAACTAGAGCACGCACTTTAGTGCGCATTTGAAAACCTCAAAAATGCGTAGCTTGAACTCCCAAGTTCATTGACCCCACCTGTCAAAATATCAAAAATCCTTCATATATTCCAAAAAAATTCTCGGATCAGTACCAAAATTTAATCATTTGTAACTTGTGTCATTCTCAACCTTTCCTGTAAGTTTCTTCAAAATCTGTTAACTACTTTTTGAGTTATTTTGCACACGGACAAACAAACAAACAAACCGACGGTTAAAGAAAAACATTACCTCCTCCCTTGGTGGAGGTAATGAAATGTAGCAAACAAAGAGATGACTTCAAACAAACCAACCTCATGGTCTCAATATCTAGGAGGGAAATGACTTTTAATATCATTTCTGTCATTCCTTACTCTCTGAATTTTCCTCATGTACACCTCTTATTCCTGGTTTATTCATTCCTCTTTTCACAATACTTTTATGTAACCCTTTTACATACACACACACATACACACACACACACCCACACATACGCATCTATGGTGGAAACAGAGGACCTGTTTTACCCAGAAGAATTTTACTGCATAACCGAGGACCTGTGTGTCAGTAGGACTCTTGTCAACCGAGGACTCATTCGTATATTACCATCCAACCGAGGACTTATTACAATAATGCTAATCGAGGACCTAAAAACATGTACCCCTACATGCAAAAGCATGCAAAAGCAGACCGTTTTGAATGGTCTGCGTACCGAGGATGTACTCAGTTTTCTGTGAGTCCTCTGTGTAAATTTAAAGTTTGTATAGTGTGTCCTCGTTATACACCATGGGTAAGTACACACACACACACACACACACATACACACACACTGGTACGTGTTGTTTATGTTTATGGGTTATATATGTAATGAACATATATTTCTCCCTCTTAAATGGGATTGTTGCTTGTATATTGACCCATTCCCATATGGTATGTATTGCCTTTTGGTATATATTATATGTATGTTGATATGTTATGTACTTTCCATTGGTTGGTTGGCTCTCACTTTCATTTTGTTATCACACCTTTTACACCAGGTTTCATACGGTAAAACACTATGTTTTTGCGGCATGAAATTTTTGCGAATTGGAGCCGACAGCCTTTATTGCTGCATGAAATTTTCACAAGTTGCCTCTATCATTCAATGCATATAGTGTAGATGAGAACTTTTGCGTGCATTTTAATTTCGCAATTCTTGGCTCTCACAAAATTCAGGAAATTAAAATGCACGCAAACATTCCTCGTTTTAAAATACTCTGCTTGTTCAGCCCCCCTATACTCGTCCTGTTGCTATTTCATTCTTTTCCTGTTCTTTATCCTGTTTTTCCTTACTTTCTTTGATGTTGCCTCCCTATTCATCTCTATCCTTCACAGGTTGCCCCTGTGATCATCACTGGCCCACCTCTGCCTTTTGTCTGTTCACCCTCTTGCTTTAATCTCCCTCCTGCACCTGCCTTTGACATTAACCCATCTATTTTTTTTTAATTGTTCTATGTCCCCAGCCCTCCTCAGACAGTGCTGGTTGTGTATAGTCATTTATATTGATTGCTTTCCCTACATGTTTGTCATTTTGCCTCTGGCAAAAATTCTGCTAGGATCAGAAGCTCAGGCCACTTTTAACTCCAAAATAGAAACCAGATAAAATCCCTATCAAAATCATGCTTTGTGCTAAAAAAAAAAATCATAGCCATTACTTTTAGATGTCTATGTATCGTAATACAGTGGACTACCGTTATAACGATAACGAAGTCCTTGGGACCGGCAGTTTTCTTCCGGTATTGTGAAATTTCTGTATAACCGGACAAATAAACAATTAAAAACATAGAGCCGATTATTTTGCGACCTGGATTTTTATATCATCGTAACCGGAATTTCGTTATAACCATGTTGGTTATAGCAGGAGTGCACTGTATTCAAGACTTATGAAACTTTTTGTCCATGAGCAAAAATCACTCAGAACACGGAGCTGTAAATTAGTGAATGCTCCTGTAGGTCAAAGCTATTGAACTGAATTTCAGTAGTATGCAGTTTTCTGTAATTAGCAACTCTAGGTATTGTATGCCTTATATGCCAAGTAAGAAATAACAGTTGACCAAAATATTACACACACATACACACACTTAGTCACACACATATTGAGAAAACAAAACAAAACAAACCAAACCAACAAATTCCCCCTTTGGTTTCCTGAAAGACCTTTCATCTGATATTTTCAGTTTGTAATAAGCATTTTTTGAGAAAGAAAAAAAAGCAGAAGCATGAAAGAAGAAGAAAAAAAAGCCCCAAGAGAAGAGACAAGAGACAGAGAAAGGGTGCGTTTATAAGATTTTTTTTTTTTTTTTCTGGCCGGAAACAGTGTTTTGAAACACTGTTTCTGGCAAAACAGTGTTACAGCAAGAAAAAAAAAATCTTATAAACGCTAGCCGTAACTTGAAACAGTGTTTTGAAACACCGTTTTGAAACGCACAAAATAATGCCTTTCAAAACAGTGGTTCTGTAGAAACAGTGTTTTAAAAATCTTATAAACGCGACCGCAATCTCAAACACTGTTTAAATGACATCACAATGCCTTGCGCGTGCCCTGTTTGACCTTTTGCTAAGAAACAAACTGGGCAGAATGAGCTGCGCAATGGCACAGTCTGAGCGGGAGCCACAACGCGCTCGGGGAAAAAAATCTTATAAATGCTGTCCTGACAAAACCATGTTTCAAATCAGTGTTCCGAATCAGTGTTTCAAAACAATGATTCTCGGCACGCAAAATCTTATAAATGCTGCCAAAAAAGATCCCTAATCAATACACAACTACAATCATAATAAATGCTGCTTTCTTTATATTGCTTAATTGATTCCTCATACCAAAGGCACCTGGTAATTCAGAACCACAGACTGTCCTTATATGGTATTTTTCATACATTCTCTGCAAGGAGATGATTTGTCAGGTCTATGGGAAGAAAAGTGATGCTGGATTGGAAGCAGGGTGGTGTTTCATGAAGAATTGAAGTGGAACTTAAAAGTTAAGATTGACTTTATAAAATCATAGTGAGCCATTGGTTTCTCGTTTAAGTTTTATCTCATTTTTTCAAAATCCACTTCAAATTGTTATCAAAATTTATGGTAATTTTTTTTTTGTTCCTTTGTTTTGTTAATTTAATGCATGTATGAAAAAGTCTCCAAAATTTTTACTCATATGAAAGCTTGAATGTTATTGAAGTCACACATAGCCTACCATAATTTTAAGTTGATCTTAATATTAACGATTGACTTAATTGACTTAAATTCTTTGTGAAACACCCCCAGCAATGAGCTCCTGCATTGTGCGTCCTATGTTGTGTGTTTTGCATTGTACATTATATTTTTCACATTGTCACCTTCTTGAGAATTGGAGGTTGGATTTTGATCAGACATAAAAAAAAACACAACAGCAACAACAAACAAAGCAGGACTCAACATAAGTAGTTGCCCAGTTGTCTGGGGCCACTAAAAATTGGTGTTGGGACACCAAATTGACCTTTTGGTGACCCTGATCGGGCACCTAAGGTTTGAAAAGGATTATTTACTTTTGATTTTATTTCAGGCCACTTCATATCATTGTCAGGCCACCAAAATTTCAGATGTAAAGATTTTAGTGGCCCAAATTGGCCACCTGACATAAAAAAAAAGAAAGTGTTGAGCCCTGCAAAGACAGAGCAATATACCCTACACAGACTTAAGGGGGTATCTCACTGAGCGGCGAACGTTTGCAAATGTAGCGAATTTGGGAATTCGCCATGGTTCGTAAACGGTTGCCAAAGGTTCGTTAACATTCGCAAGAAAGTTCGCAAACGGTTTTTATTGTCGCAAACAGTTTTTCTTATGATTTGCCACTGCTTGCGAACAAGTAACCACATGGTTCCTATATAAAAGCTTCTGAACCAGACAAGGTTCCACTCTAAGAAAGTTCTTGAAGCTCTTGACATCTCCATCATGATTGTAATTGCTTCAAAAGCTTTTCATATTGACTAAAGTCTGTCCTCTGCAACAAGCACTCTCTGAATCTCTTTCTTTTCTTCTTCCTTTCTTGTTTTTCTTTATTTCATTTCTCTTATGCTGCCCAACTCTCTAAAAAGAAAGAGTGAAAATGTTCACTTTTGAAGGAGTGAATTACAGAAAAGAGTGAGTTTTGAGTGAAATTGGAGTGAATTTTGAGTGAAAATATCTATTTTCACTCATTTTGGAGTGACCTTAGGGATCACTCGAAAATCTTGGAGTGATCACTGAGGTCACTCAAAAATGGGTGAAAATGAACATTTTCACTCCAAAATCACTCTAATTTCACTTGAAACTCACTCTTTTTTGTTATTCACTTCTTCAAGAGTGAACATTTTCGCTCTTTCTTTTTTTAGAGAGAATAGCTGTAGCAGCAGCCTGACAAAGCAGCTCTTCAAGGATAGCAACACCTTGAGCCTCTTCTTGGCAGAAATTTATTTCCATATCCTGGAAATCCATCTTGAACGGTTGTCACAAGAGATCTGAATTCAGTGGAAGGTTTTATGTCGTTTTATGGGTCTTACTATACACAATCGCCTGGTACTTTTCTAGGTCCAAGAACATTCGCAAAATTGTCGCAAATGATTTGCAAACAGTTGCTAATATTTGCAAAACTGTCGCTAACATTTGCAAAATTGTCGCTAACATTTGCTAACATTCGCTAATAGTCGCCACCTGTGTTCGCAAACACTTTCGCAAACATTCGCTAAAGTGTTGCTAATTGTCGCTAAACATCGCTAAAAGTCGCTAACTGTCGCTAATGGCAGAAGCGAACTTTGATTTTTCGCAAACATTCGTCAGAAAAGTTGGCGAATCTCAAATTCGCTACGTTCGCAAACGTTCGCCGCTCAGTGAGATACCAGCTTAAGGAGGAATTGGCCAGTGTGGTAATTCTATCTAGTATTGAGCTCAGAATTGTGGCAAGGACTTCATGTTCGTTGATAATGGAGATCAGTTTCAAGTGTCTTTTAGCCCCCAGTAAGAGTTCCTAACACTGACCTTTGTAACCTGAGTGAACTTTTTGTACTATCTTCACATTTTCAAGTGGACCTGGACAAAATTGTCAGTCTGTCATGTTTATGATCTAAAGAGTATCAATAAATAGGTGATGGCCAATGCCTTAAAGGGGAAGTTGGGCCTAGTATTTAAGTGGTGCTTACAAACGAAACATCAGAATTTGTTTTGTTTTGCTTTTTTTTTTTTGCCAGCTTTTGTGTTAAAGTGTTTGAAGAGGGTTCTTTGCAATTGATAAACAATGGGGTCATATTTCCACTAAAAACACACTTTTTTTGCAATGTGCAGGTTGTTCTAGAGACCCACTCATGAATATAAAGTCAACAGGGTGTTAAGTTACAGATCTTAACGCACAATAGCAGTCAATACACTGTATACATCGCATAGTGTTTTTTTTTTTTTATTTCTTTAATTCCTCTACCCTCCAGGATACAATGGAGCTATTACTCATGGCCCAGTCACAATGTCGGCGATCTGTCGGGGATTAGTTTTGGCCGGGGGTTGTCGTAGAAAATAAAGAATCCTTGAACAATCCTAGCAATAATCCTAATAAAAGTGGAGCAGTCACATTGTCTGAGATTTTTTCAAGGATTTTGACCCGGTTTTGTCGAAAAATCGTGGGATTAGCCTCCGATCGCCTCCGATTGCATCGTAGGCGATCGGAGACGATATCTGCGATCGTCTTTTCTTTTAATTTTTAATCTTCAAAAAATCTTCTGTCACAGCCTCCTGCAGCAAGAGCGTCTCAAACTTTTAGCGATCCGGTCGGAGGCGCCCTTATATACATGGCGATTTACTACGATTCCACCATACGAATCGTTGGAGACGATCACAGAAAGCGTACGAATCGTCGCAGGGCGCCTCCGATTCAGTCGGAGGGCGCCGGAGACTACTCGCAGACATTGAATCTCAACCTGAATTTCCAATCCCACACAGAATCTTGCGACTAGTCTCAGATTATTCGGAGGACGCCTCCGATTAATCGGAGGACATCGTAGGTCATCGGAAATTGTGTCTGGGATGCCAAAAATGGGTGAAAAATCTTGCAAGCAGTCTTGCAATTTTAAGTTCAAAGTTAGGGACCGCGACGGGTGTGGCGATGCCTAGAAAATCTGCGACAAGCCGCAGGCGTCCGGAGAGCACCTCCGACGGGTGCAAAATCGTGAGATCTGTCTCAAGATTTTGTTAAAATTTCCCGGGTTTTACCCATCGCCGACGCATCGCAACTGATTTGTGACTGGCCCATCACATACTTAGTAGTCTATGTTTTGTGTGTGTTTTCTTATAAGTCGCATCACATATTTGATGAAATGAAACCACCATATCATTGAAACTGTGGTTGCAATCATGGGAATAGTAAGAACATTGTGTCAACCTGAATTCAAAGAATTATCATATACGGTTTTTAACACGCCATCTTTTTCAAAAACACACATCCCGGGCCCCATTTTCCAAAGACTGCTATGTTGGGAACTCTCGCTGCACTTACTGCACGCTGCACCTCGAGCGCACACTTAGTGCACATTTGCACACTTCAAATACTTGCAGCTTGAACTTCCTACTTTGTTGCCTGATTTGCCGATGATTATCTTAAAAAAAAACAAAAACATTTTTAGAAAAGTATCCTGGATCTGTTTGTATCCTGTTTGGTTTACTACCAAAATTTAATGATCTGTTCCGTGTGTCATTATCAACTTTTCTTGTACAGTGTGTAAGTTTTACCCTTTCAAATCTTTTTACAACTTTGTGATTTATTTTACAAACAGATAGACAAACAATCCAACCAATGCCAGCAAAAATATAATCTCATAAGCGGAGATAAAAATCATCATCAAACTTTTGCTTCCTTTTTTTTTTTTCATAGGAGAGTGGTCATCAGAAAGGCTATGGGAGATTTCTCCATTAAAATTCCCAGGTCAAATTTGATGGTAATATTTCAGAATTTCACAAGGTGTGTGCTGTCTATGATGGAAATGTCATCTACAATGTTTATTCTCTCAATAGCTTTTTTAATACGGTACCAGATATGTTGTATATGTAGAACAATACACCCATTTGGGAGTCATATCAAAAGAATAAAATGTAGTTTAGTATTTTGCTGTGTAAGGTATATGTACATGTACCTGTATTTATGCCTTTAGAATTGTTGGACTACTCAACATTTCCTCTGGCAGATTATGGGTCATGAATCTCCCAAATATTACCTTAAGAAATGTCAAGGCCATTTGGCATGAAATTAAGGTAGCATTTCGTGTTTGATATTTGATATCATTCCATGAAGGAAAATGTGCAGAAGTACACTGTACCTTTTTGTGTGTGAGCTTTTGCTGCCATTATTAATGCGTTGGCTGCCAGCAAAATATACAATGTACACTGAAGATGTTTTCTTCAGTAACCCCAGAAAAAAATTAGATTTGTTTTGTTTTTTGTTTGCTTTTTTTTTTAGGGGGGGGGGGGCGGAGGGTATATGTCTTGCAATTTGTATTGCAACAAATATTGGATGTAACTATAAAATGGAAAGTGTTATAGGTAACATGCTATTCCTCTTTACTTCATTTTGAAGGACAAAGCTCTTTGATAATTAAAGATGTATTCAATATTTTTTGTTGTTGTTAAGTTCAGTTAAGTGAGCTCTTTTTAAAGATTTATCTGCACAGTCCAACAACTATTAATATTTGAGTTCTCACTGTCGCTGTTTCTAGTCGGGAGCTTGGATAAACACCTGATTGTCATTTTTAGTTTCCTATCATTTGGGGGAGATTACCGGAGAACATACCTTTCAAACTTTCAAACTCCAATGGCTCGCCACTGTTGGATAAGCAGTTTTCAAACCTGTTCTTCTACCTTTCAAACTCAACAGGGTGCACACTGTGTGGAATGGAAGGAAATTTTTGATCTTAGATATTAAAGTGAAGGCAATTCTAAGATCCCAAAGACTGTCAACATACAACAACAGGCATATCAACAATGTATTCTTTTTTTTTTCTTTCTTTTGCTTTTCAGCTGAAGAAAGGCATAAAGTTGTGCTGAAGGCCTTTTTTGTTTGTTTGTTTGTTTGTTTTGGCTTGTTAGCTCATGAAACCCGGAAGTGGGCTCCCACTTTTGAAAACATGGTGCCGGCCATGACTTGTACCTGGCATTTATGACCATTTGGCTCTAAACCCACAACAAGTTGCAGATTAGGATTCTCCGTAATGGACCAAAATATGTCATATGGATTGAACAACTCATTTTTTTTTTTCAGTTTGTCTCACCTTGGAGTGTATGGTATTCTTTTCTCTACCTACTGTCATAATTTTGTGCCTTAAAACTGAATTAAGTGGCTTCAAACTAAACAGATTTATTATCATTACCTTTCAAACTAATTATGTCTGACTAGTAGATTTGGCAATTCCTGAAAAGTTACCGGCCCGACCATGATTTCAACCAGTCTGGGATCAGCGCTAGTGTTTAAAGTGGTGTTATTTGATATTTTAAAGCATTAAAACTAGATGTAGAAGAGCGGAAATTCGTTTTGGCCTACTTTTTGTTGTTTTTGAGCTTGGTGGTCACATAGGATGTGATTTGTATTTAACCATTGAGTGACATTTGTTTTACCTTCTCTAAGTGCCTGCCATGAGTGCTATCTTCCCAGATTGGTTCCATGGCATTATTATAACGTGTAATGTAGAAAATGTGAAGAGCAATGCTTAATTGATTTTCCAGAGACAGTGATGTATTGATGTTGATAAGTGCAATTATTGTCATTTCTTCCTCAGTTCTTGTTATTGTTTTTTTTGTTTTTTTGTTTTTGTTTTGTTTTTTTTTTTTTTACTATATGTGTGTGTTGTATCCATTATTGACATGAGGCATTGGAGTGCCAAGCTGTACTTTTTAACATAAATTGTGTCTTACTTGGTGAAGTTTTTCAATAACACTCGAGCTATGTACACTATTTATATCATAGAATATGTGATAACTTACAAGAGATAAGACTTAAACAAACACAGACAGATTGAGAGTGAAAGGAGTACTGAGTGTGTTCTGTCCAAGTTTAGGTTATGAACACTGAAGAGTCCAGACAAAGATTTAATATTAGATGAAAAGAGAGGAATGAAAAAAAATCACTGCTAAATACTTGGGCATATGAAAATAACATTGTATATGTTTGTGGAAACCAGACACTTCATAAGCATCGGTGAACAAACAGTATCGAATGCAACTTCTTTTGCCAAAAGGAAACTTGCCAAAAGTGCAGTATCAAGACTGCCCTGCCATTGTTAGGGGATGATATTTAAATGTATCCCAGGTGTCATGCTGTTCTTTGTGTGTGTGTGTGTGTGTGTGTGTGTGTGTGTGTGTGTGTGTGTGTGTGTGTTTTTTTATGCCTATCCAGACATTTTTATTCAATTAGATTAGTCTACTTCAGTGGATGATGTTGTGGTGGGTGGGAGGGAGATGAAAGCAGAGAATTTTCCTTAATGAAGATAAAACAAAATGTAAACAGAAATGTTAAGTCAAACCCTTGTGAAGAGTAGCAGATTTCTAGCAAGCAAAGGAATGTCCATTGTAGATTTCTTTTTTCCAATCCTTTGTGCCATTTTTAATCAAGTTTGCATGTTTGTTATTTTGTTTTTAACTTTTCTAACTGCACTGCAATTGAAGAGGGAAATGTTCATGTGATAATTTGAGCTGCGGAGTGCATTGGCAACTACAAATGTGTGAACATGTATCAACTCCAAGTACCCATGTGGTTTGGCAGTGGAAGTGGTCAGAAGGTCAAGGTGTAAAGCTCCTCCTCCCAAATCATGTTTTAGAGGTCAAACCATATAACACACAGGAATCCGTACTGTAAATTCTTAAAGTGACTTTTTTTCCCCACTTGAATTCGCATTCATATTAGAGTTTGAATATAGTATGTGAATGTAATTTGAGTTCATGAGTCTAGTTTAGTTTCTCATGTCCTGAAAAATGTAAACCCCTCATATCCCCTTCATACAAAACCTGAAGGTCTTTCAGGTGAGTATCATATCAAAGTACTGGGTGGAGTTTTGCTTGATCTTACATGTGGCTATGGAGTTGCAGTTGAATGTAGTCGTACCAGCAACATCCAGACCATCAAACTGGATTTTTTTTTTTTTTTATTTATGTGAAGGACAAGGAATAAAACCAGTGTACTGAGTGCCAATGTTACACAGATATGTATCTTACCATGTATATATTGCTATGAGACATGTGACTAATAAGAATGCCATGCATGAAGAAATGTATTCTCATTGTACTTTCCCTTACTTGCCCCCGACTTTTAATAATGCCCTTATGGTGTACCTGTATTTGTGTTTATTTAGAGCAAGGGCCATCTATGCCTATCTAAAATGTTTATTAGCAGGTCAATTGCTATGGATGAACACGCAGTAAAGTTGCAGGTATCTCTTCAGTTTGCTGGACATCGGTCTTGCATACTCATGAAATAATAGGGAATGGCAGGTGGACAGAGGGAACTTGAACTCTAAGATCGGTGGTCAAGCAGTTAGTGGTGGTGGAAGAAGATATAATATTGAAGGAAGGTTGAGGGTTTGTGTGCTGTTACAGCTGCTATTATACAACACCTAAAACAATTCTATCAAGATCCTATTGGTCGATTGCTCATCATGTGACATACAATTCAAAGTATCATTGCACGCTGTCGCTTTTGAGCTGTGTAATTTTTGTCAAGCAAAAATGGATAGCACATGGCTGATGTCACCAATTGACAGTGACTCCCTTGTCAGGGCTGCCGACACTGGAAACTACTTGAGAGTGAGATCCCATAGGCCAATGCTATAATTTCGGAGTCAACATGAGTGAGATCAATAGAAATGCATGCAAATGAAATAAAGTTTTAGAGTGAGAAAGGACCAAAATGAGTGAGTCTCACTCTCAGTGAGTGACAGTTGGCAGCCCTGCCTTGTTCAACTCGTGATCAACTCATAGTTTTTGCAATGGTCATTGCACGCCTCTGTCACAATAAACACGTTTGCTGCCCATCTTAAATCAATGTAGGCACATCGTCAGTCACTCATTAAATCTTTATACATGTAGTTCACAATTTAAACCATCAAATTTTCATTAATAACTGACTGAACTGTGCCATGCATGTAATTCATGCATGATAAAAGAAAAATTTGGATGTCACTTCATTATTGATATCTAAGGTGTTGTATTAAACAGAGAGGGTATCGTCTTTACTCATGCAGTGGAACATTTTGTACTTGCACATGCGTGTAATTCGCCTTTGATTAATGATAAAAGAAAAATTTGGTTGTCACCTTATTATTGATATCTAAGGTGTTATATAGAAAGGAGAGGGTATCGTCTTTACTCATGCAGTGGAACATTTTGCACTTGGTGAAAGATGATGCACACTAGAACCCCTCTATATTTCATCGGTTACAGCTCGTTATTCCGAAGGTTCGTTATTCCGAAGGCTCTTTATTCCTAAGATTCGTTATTCCGAAGGTTCATTGTTCCGAATTTCATATTCGGATTAACCAATCTTAGGAATAACAAACCTTCGGAATATCGCCACAAATTTTCGGACTAACGAACCCTTTTTCACTTTCGAAGTAACGAACCTCTAGGTATAGGGAATTTGCGTGTTTCGGATTAACGACCCTTCGGAATAACGACCCTTCAGAATAGCGAACCTTCGGAATAACGAACAGCACCCATTTCACCACCTGTGAAATCTTGTCTTATTGTATTCATGACCGAGGCCATTTACCATTTTTATACCATATTAGATTGGAAGTCTAGATACATAAAGAAACACCGAGTTAACCCTATGTGTGGGGAATGGGGATTGTCACAGAAAACGCCATAGAAGTGTGCACACTGTCCAGTCCCTGACACAGAAAAGTTTAAAAGTACAATGTTCAGCAACACTTTAATAGGAGGTGCATTTTATCATCACACCGTTTATATGTGCTGGGGTATTCATTACCTCCGCCAAGGGAGGAGGTTATGTTTTTATTACCGTTGGTTTGTTTGTTTGTTTGTTTGTCCGTGTGCAAAATAACTAAAAAAGTAGTGAACGGATTTGGATAAAACTTACAAGAAAGGTTGAGAATGACACAAGTAACAAACGATTAAATTTTGGTAGTGATGCGAGAATTTTGGGGGAATTTATGAAGGATTTTTGATATTTTGACAGATAGGGTCAGTGAACTTGAGAGTTCAAGCTGCGCATTTTTGAGGTTTTCAAATGCGCACTAAACTGCGTGCTCCAGTTTCTACAGCTGGTCGAGGCGCGCCGCGCAGCTGAGGGTTCATGATGTAACAAAGGCTTCTATATTGGGAAATCTGGCGATTTTTCAGCATGTACATGTATACCTATGGGTGTGGAAATCACTGATCTCTATGGAAGAGCCCAAAGAGCTTTTCCCCAGTGGTGGAGAGGAGAAAAATCTCTTTGGGAAGAGCAAGATTATCAGTGGAAAGTAGCTGCTTGGTGGAGGTCTGTGCTCTCAGAGTGCTTTTCTAGTTTGAATCATGCACCAGCATTCAATAATCCATTAAAACTATTCTTCATCTTCTTCTGTTACGGTGATGTACTTGTATCTTCAGTCTGTTTGCTTTGATGTACAATTGTAAAGCGCCTTGAGCATTTAATCAAAGTGGAGAACGGCGCTATAGAAATTGTATGTATTATTATCATTATTATTATTATTATAGAGATACTGTGCATTAGTACAACAGGAGGGCCATGATAACACAATAGGGATAAAGGGAGATTAGATCATTCCCATTCATTGAAACTTATACCCCATTTATACTGGGAGCGGGTTTCAGAGCCTCCTCGAGGAGGTTCAACAGCCCACTCTGAAAAAGCGGCCTCTCTGTTGATACTGCTCACCAAAAGCAGGCCCTAGCTGGCCCAACTGGATCCTCCCCTCTGACATACGGCACAGGGTTTTGCGCCAAAGTGTACAATCTGCACGGGTTTTATCTGCGCAGATTGGTTTTGACAGCTGAGTTGCTTACATCGTGCATGAGAAGGTGATGACCTTCAGTGATAACTTCCAGGTCGGCTAAAAAGCGGCTTCTCAAACCACCTGGCGCTTATACTGCAGCAGAAGTTGCGATGATAGCAGGCTCTTAAACCACCTGATTTCAGAACCTGACCCGACCAGATGTGATTGGATCTCCTTTTGTCTGTTTATACATCTCCAATAATCGGTGAACATGTTGAAAAACAAAACACATTGAAGGTTAGGTTGGATGAGATTTTTCCAAATGGAGGGTTTGTGGGGCTAAAATTTGCCCATTGGCGTTAATAAGAGCAGATGTTATTTGAGCACACCAAGTAGTTTAACCCATTGAAGATGAGTCCCGAGAATACTTGGGCAGGTGTCTATGGGAAATGTGTGTTATAACAAAATATGTGCGTCCTGAATGGGTTAATTTGTTGGTAATATGTAAAATGGTAGGATGGGTGGGGTTTAACCCGTTCCATCTGCAATTCTCTAAATACTTTGAATGTCCCCAAAAGAGATTCTTTTTGCCCGCCAACAGAGAACGGACAGGTTGGTAATCCACCTGTGCGAAAGCAGTCAAGCGGTGCATGTATCCCCTTTCCACGGTCAACTACAGGTGCCCTTGAACAATGGAAATATTGATCGGGTGCGATGTATGAATATAGCGTGCGCTGATGGGCTCACCGACTCTTTTGTTCTACACAAAACCAGGCACCTGAATGCGATGACTGGGGTCAGCGAACACAGATATCTACTGGGCTCAGCTTTGATCGCTAATGTACATGTTCATATGAGTTTTGTAGCGGGGCAAGGGCAAACTAAAACAGAAAAAAGTAAAGAATACTGTGATATATGCATTTTTCCACCAGAAAGAGAACAAACATAATGATGATAGAATAAACTCTAATCTGTTTATCAAACCCATTTTGGGGGACTTTACTTTTTAATACAAAGAAACATGAATTTAGGCCACGAAAGCAGGCACTCTTGTCTTTATCTTGGAAACCTTGTATACCAGGTTCTGGTAAGGAACGGGTTAAATGAAAATAAGTCTTACATCCACAATTCACCCGCTCAGCATGCAACCAACCAAAGAATTATGTCTGAACAATAACCAAATAAACTGGCAGACCAACTAACCAACCGGCAATTCTGAAAAATTAGGTATCCAACCAGCTTAATTACTGATATACATGTACAACAAATTTGATGACTTCGCAACGGATCAACCACATCACAGATCAAACAATCAACTAAACTGACCAACTATCTGGCAACCATAAAACATGTGAGGCCATCAAACTCAGATTAATCAGCCAGGGGTATATTTGTGACCCGCTTCAACAAAATGATCCTAAAGCCGGGCGAGGTCGATTATTTGAAAATTGCATGACGAAATTCCACAATCTTTCTGCTTTAAATTGATACATAACACATCTTATGAAAAAAATCGGCTGTGGAGATATCGATGTTTAAAAGAGAGCATGTCGAGACGTATGGGAAATCACTGTTTCAAGAAAAGTGCCCTAAAAGATTTCCTTGCGACGCAATCGCGATCAAGGGTCACGCAAGTCAGTTTTCACCTCCGGACAATAGAAGGTAAACCCTAGCAACCCCCGTAATGCTCATTCAAGCACAGCGTCGGCGGTCTCCTCACCGACCAATCAGTGACCAGGATGCCAGGAGAAGCGGCTGGGCATAGCGCACCCCGCCCGCACGCACCAGTCGACTTCACGCTTCGGTTAGCGGCAAGCAGCAAACTGACCAATGAGATCACTCCGGTTGTTGTTAGGGGCGGAGCCTATCTGTAGCGCTCAATCCAAATTTTCGAACCCGGTTTCTGCTTGGTTGAAACGCCAAAAACATGGCCCAGAAACACGCTATTTTTTGGTCTTTCCTTTCATCATTTTGCTTCAAAATTTCGACAGATAATATGTCAAAATCAGAAAATCGTAAGTTTTGACCAATTATGATGCTCTGACTTCAAACTCGATTTTCACGGCTTCGACCGTGCGCGACTTAAGGACCTTTTTGTTGTAGCGGGTCACATTTAGTAATCATACAATGTACCTAGATGTGCAGTACACCTAGATGTAGATGTACGTGCAGAGTGTGCAAGATTTTTTTCTCACTCTCTCTCTCTCTTTTCATGTGATGTCCAGACATGTTTTGTTTTAATTTTCTTTATAACAAAAATGAAGTTTATAATTGATTAATGTGCAAAGCCTAGGCTGCCACCTGGAATAAGCAGGAGGCACAAGGCACAAAATATGTATTACGAGTTGTGCCACTTCTGTCACAGTAATGTAAAGATGTTCACCAAATCATGTCTGAATATTCAGCACACTTTCATAACAACAGAAATGTTCTTAAGAATTACAGAGATACAATTGTACATGGGCATCAAAAAGATCAGGACTGGATATGAACATTATTATAATACTGTAAAACATGATATATTCGTGGCATGAAACTTTTCGCGAATTGGAGCCAACGGTCTTTTGCGTGGCATGAAATTTTTGCGCATTGCCACTGGTGTTCAATTCATATAGTGTATACAAGAACTTTTGCATGCATTTTAATTTCGCAAATCTTGGCACTCGCGAATTTCGCAAAATTAAAATGCATGCGAAGATTCCTTGTTTTACAGTAATTAGTATCCAGGTTGTTCGTGGCAAAGGTTGCTTTGTGTTTACATTGTAGTATTTAGCTTTGCGAGAAACATTAAAATCGGGGGAAAAAAGATTGTGGATATGAACAAAGTTCATTGTGTTGTACTATATGATTCCAAAGCATAGATTTATATTTTCATTTTTGATACTTTTCCTCATTGTTCTGCTTTCTTCTTTGCTTCCCTCCTTGGTTTTATCTCACGATCTTCCTTTCTCCAGCCCTATTTCAATCTTCATCTACTTCCTTCTTCTCTGCTGCCTGCCCCTCCCTCCCTGTCCCCCATCCTCCCTGTCCCCTCCTTCCCTGTCCCCTCCCTCCCCGTCCCCCTCCCTCCCCGTCCCCCTCCCTCCCCGTCCCCCTCCCTCCCCGTCCCCCTCCCTCCCCGTCCCCCTCCCTCCCCGTCCCCCTCCCTCCCCGTCCCCCTCCCTCCCCGTCCCCCTCCCTCCCCGTCCCCTCCCTCCCCGTCCCCCTCCCTCCCCGTCCCCCTCCCTCCCCGTCCCCCTCCCTCCCCGTCCCCCTCCCTCCCCGTCCCCTCCCTCCCCGTCCCCCTCCCTCCCCGTCCCCTCCCTCCCCGTCCCCCTCCCTCCCCGTCCCCCTCCCTCCCCGTCCCCCTCCCTCCCCGTCCCCCTCCCTCCCCGTCCCCCTCCCTCCCCGTCCCCTCCCTCCCCGTCCCCCTCCCTCTCCGTCCCCCTCCCTCCCCGTCCCCCTCCCTCCCCGTCCCCCTCCCTTCCTGTCCCCCACCCTCTCTCCCACATTCTCCCTCTCTTTCCATCCTATCTTTTTCCCTCCCCCTCCTTGCTGTTTAACTCTGCTCCCTCCACCCCACTCTCCTTATTACCTCTGCCAAAGGAAGGAGGTTGTGTTTTCATCAGTGTTGGTTTGTTTATTTGTCTGTTTGCATGATAACTCAAAAAGTTGTGAACGGATTTAGATGTAACTTGAAGGAAAAGTTGAAAATGATACAAGGAACAGATGATTAAAATAGTGATCCGGGATTGTTCACAAATTTTTTGAAGGATTTTAAAAAAATCTTTTGTTAGATAGGGTCGATAAGCTTGGGAGTTCGAGCTACATGTATTTGAAGTTTGCAAATGCACATTGAAGTGCATGCTCTGCTCAGGCGATGCGCCACACAGCTGGAAGCTGATGAAGTAAACAAAAGGCTTCTATGATGAGAAATTGGGCGATTTTCAGCATTGTGTGAATGGGTAGAAATGAGCAGCTTGGGGGAGGTCTTTGCTTTCCGAGTGCTTTTCGAGTTTCCCTTTCTTTAATTTCAAAAGTGTGGGGGCCCACTTCCGGTTTGATGAGCTAATAAGCAAAAAAACAAACAAACAAACAAACAAACAAAAGGCTCATCTCTTCTCCCCGTCCACTTCCGGGTTTCTTCAGCTGACAAGCAAACTCAGCTCTACCCGTCCACTTCCGGGTTTCTTCAGCTGACAAGCAAAAAAAAAGGTCTTCAGAGAAAACATAACCTTACCGCCGCCATACTTCAAGATCCCTATCTATTTCTATTTTAGTGCCACTTACGTACTTCCAGGTTCAAAAAAGTGTGGGGGCCCAAAGAGATGACACCTTTTGTATTCCTTTGTATGGTGCACAAAAAGTGTGGGGGCCCGAGCCCCCACGCCCCCCACGGCTGCGCCGGCCATGCTATGTACGTGTATGTCTCTTTCTCGGGCTGTGTTTTACCTTTTAATGTTCCTATCTAACTCTCCATATAAAACTAACATAAAACAAGGTTCCCATAAATCATGAAATTCGACAGCATGTCTTTCTGTTGAATTTCTCTATTTTTTTTTCATGGTTTAGGTAGAGTCTTGATATTTCAATGGGATGAGAAGACTTAAATCAGTGGAGAGGTACACCAATGTTTTTGTTTGACTTCTCAATTTTGTCTGTTGCAGGCATGCAAGAATAGTGCCCATGTTTGTTCCCGAAGCCTCATCAAGATTTCAGAAATTTCTTGGGTAAGTGCGAAATACCTTATACAGGTGTTTATACTTCCTGAATTGAAGGTTATATACCAGGCTATTATTTACAGAACTTTAAAGTTGTCTTTTGGCTTCTGTGTATTGACATTTCATAGCCGTAAAGTGGCCATTTCTAAGCCAGTCATATTTTGTTGGGTATTGAACATGCATGTTGCGATCGTGAAAAAAAAAAATGCTATTTCTGCCACAGTCATGATTTGGAATTCAGTACATAAGCCTGGAAGTCTGTGCCCTTTGCTAACTCTGTTTACATGAAGTAATGAAAATCGGAAGTTTCAGATAAATCAACCTCAATGGACACTAATTTTGGTCTGAGTTGATAACTCACTTAATACAGTCCTATCAGATGGTGCAAAAGTTTGCACCTCCACTAAGATTTGTTAATCAGTTATGCAGAAAAAGATGACAAAGACTTCATATGAAAAAAAAAATGATTCAAAAAAGTACAGAAGCCTTTCACCAGCCTCTGTACTATTTTTTTTTTTTCAGTTTATGGTAGATACCATCAGAACTGCATTAGTGCCCCAGTTAAACTCCAACTGCCTTTTATCAGAGTTTGATTTTTGTACTGTGTACTTTTGCAATTTAGCTCATCAAAATCAAATTCAGTTGAGCTTCATGACTACTAGTATTACCACTCTTATAGAATGATGTTAGTGGGTTTGTAGGGTTTTATTATAATACTGTAACTAGTGGTAAATATTTGGTATTGATAAAATAGTGTTGAGGTCATGGTCATGTTGGCTACCAATCACCATGGGCACTTCGGACAAAGGTGATAAAATTGCATACAGGTGGGAATTCCATGTAGTGTTCATATGATGATGGGGCTAAAATAATATATTTCTCCATCAGGGGACTCTGGAGCAAGGCCCTCCCATGGCTAGGAAGAGATTTAACTCCTTATGTGCCATGGTGTAAACCTCCTGTGTGCCACATAATTCTGAGACTGCTACTGTATGTAGGCATGCTTCGGTAAAACAGAACTGTTTTTTCATACCCATTCTACCCTATCTTTAAAAGATTTTGTTATGCTGGACATGCAATGAATGAAGTTACAGAGAAAATGCCAGGCTTTGCCATGATGTAAATTCTCTGAATAGTGATTATTTATTTTTCAAATGACCGGTAGCTAATAAATTGTCTAGGCATGACTTTTGCACGAAAAATAAAAACAGTGACAGAAACATAGAAATTACTGGCAAATCCAGTAAGGAACACTGTGTCATTTTCAATCACCACATGATGCAAGCTACATGTTACAGGAATGGAATCGCGAGTGAAGCTCTCATGGTACTGCGGCATGTTGCAATTTATCGACCGGTTTGGGCGTTTTTGTGTCTTTGAGCAAAATATGCGAACTTGGCATGCCGTCGACTGAGTCGAGAGTGCGGACGTGACACATAAAGAGTTAAGGGAACTTTCCTGCAGAAAAACCAAAAACAAAACAAAACTGCATGTGTCTGAGTAATAAGAGAATCAGGTTGGATGCTATTCTATATCATAGAGATGATTTATGGGTGTGGCTTTATGTGTTTGCCTGAAGGCAGCAGGGAATCACGTTATTCTTGCAAATATTTCTTCATTGATGTTAAAAGCATTGTGAGGTGGAAATGTCTTATAGCCAAGTTTTATGTGATTCCAGAAGTGCAAAATTTGTTTCTAAATGGATTGACACTTAAAACATGTTTGATTATTAAAGTGGAGCTTAGAAGGACTTCTCATTATACTTCTGATGACAAAGTGCCTGTAAGTACTCAGTGATACGTACCTTTGCAAGTATGCTGATTGAAAGATATTTAATGGACATGATTGACAGGTGATAAACTCTATGATATAATTGTTATATCACATGTCATAATGTGGTTGTGGTCTGCGGTCTTTTGTAGTGGTCTGATAGTCTTCAACTCTATAATTGTACTGGAGATATAGAATCATAAAGACGATCAGTCCTGGGATAATTTTTCTGTTTGAAAACTACGTCATGTATATTATAGAAATCTGGCCTGAAATTTAACAACCATTACTCTTGTGTATTGGTACATTTTCTAGAAAAAAATGAAATTCCTTGAGAATTACCAAAGAATAAAAAATCATTTCATGACCTAATTTTTTCTCTCTGAATGAAGGGGAACTCTGTTTTGTTGAAAGGTGTGTTGATTTTTAGGCCTTCAAGCTATCATCAATTTTTCCGTCACAAACAACATTTGTCAAAGTTCAATTTCTTTGACAGGTGTGATGTAACTTTCATCCAAAAATGATTGCCAATGTATTTTTGTTAGTACTTTGCTTTAAAAGCATTTCCCCCCCCCCCCCACATCATGATGGGATATTATACACAATGAGAAATTATACAATGCTTGTATATTTTTTTTTCTTTTCTTTTCTGGAAGAGTTATAGAATGTTTTTGCATTGAATGAAGTATTGCCCATTCACTCAAGATCAAAATGTCTACTGTTTTTTTGTGTGTGTATAACATAGATCTGCAAAAGTTTGTACCCCTAAAGTACCGCTATCTGTCAGTGCCCTCTGAACAAAGCAAACAGGCAGACAAACCAGCAAACATACCAGCACAAGGAGCGCACTTGTATGAAACTGGTATGATCATTTCCAGTTCAAAAAAAAGATGATGAATTACACCAGAAATCTGTTTGTTGAAATTTTTTTTTTGTCATGAACTATTGGTCGTAAAACAGTTTCTTTGTCTGTAAAACTTAACACTTGCACGCAATTTTTTTGTGATATCCTGTGTGATTGTGTGTGTGTGATTGGAACAGAAAAGGAGGGTTTTACTTTCAGATTTATGGACTATGTACGAGTCTTAAAGGTAGGGAATCCCATTTGCATGCCTTAAATGAAGAGTTGTATAAATACAGTGGTATGTTGAAGAGAGTATCATTTTAGAAACTCCCATAAAGTATTGAAAGTGGAAGGTAACATTTAGTACATTTTTATTGACCGTTAGATTTTGAATTTAATTTTTTTCGCGGCTCACCGTAACTTCCAGTACATTACTAGGCTACCTTTGCAGACCCATGCACTGCATGTGTGTCCATCATGTATATTTTGTGAAGAAAGTTCATCAAAACTTACAAACATTTCTATGATATGCATTCTTGCCACACACTCTATTATGTTATTACATCAGCTCTTATACTTTTAGATTTGTGTTTATAGATAAAAAAAAAATACAGAAGACTGCAACAAAAAGGCTTAAGTGTGGCTGACACACAGAACTACTGAGTAGTTGAGTTTTGTGCATTATTCAAATTGTAGATAACTGTTGACTTCCAAATTTCTCAGCAGTGGCCTAAACAAGTCCCCTGAGGTTCATATTTAATGTTTTGCTGCATTTTGGGAGGTCTGTAAAAGGTATCCCCTACCTTTAAGGAGTAGTGTACCTAGAGGGGTTCTATGATGCATGGTTTAGAAATGTTGGTATAAAATGAAATCCGCAGGTTTGTAAAAGTTTGAGAAAACTGAAGCGAATATTGATAAGGTGATAACCACTTTAAGTGTTCAACATGACAGGAACAGGGCAGGAATTCAGTTCTTCTCATCACTTAAAGTATGTAGTTACTCGCATACAACATTTTTGTTTGTTACAAGAAATATCTTTGATATTTAATAGTATTCTTAAAATGCCAGGGGAGAGGGAATACAGGAGCATTGACAGTGTGATGTTCAATATCTGTGATGTACAATGTAGAGCTGTCATCTTGACAGTGCTGATTTTGGTGAAGAGACATTGCTGTTCTCCTAATAATTTGCGTGTATAACTGTGCTCATTGTGCTGTTCTATTAATAGATTTATCATCATTACTGTGACAGGTTGAGAAAAAGCAGAATTTATATGCTGATAAAGTCAAGAAGTCGCTGAATTGGGAGGCTCACCACTTCTTACTGTATGCAAACTCAATTTCTCACATGATATCAGAGCTCGAGTCTGTAAATTGAACAACAGTGTTTATTGAATACAGCGACAATGTATCTGAATTTCATGTTTGATTGAGCTTAATAAGTTATATATTGTCAGCTGAAAACCAGAAGGGCGCTATTGTGTTGTAAGAGTTGAGCGTGTACAAATAAAAACAAAACAGTCATTTTCATGAAATAAGAAGTTTATAGGCATTGTATCAAATGTACAGTCGCAGCGGACGACTATAATTAACTCCCCCGAAACCCACGAAAGGTTTTGAATTTTCAACCGTCATCGAGGCAGTGCGAATCGGGCGTTCTCATTTTCACCAAAATTTCACCTTCTCATATCTCCACTATACATTGACCAAAATTGCTCAAACTTTCTATCCACATACGAAAAATTATGAGAAACGGTTGAGTACTTTTTAAGTTATTCAACATTTCATGTTTCGTTGTCTCTGAAAACTACCCTCCGATTATTTCCAGACACATCTGGTCGCACCACTAAATATTCATGAAACTCAACATACATATTCATAAGACATGGGCGGAGGTTAACTGATTTTATGTACATCGGTAGGTTTTACCGATACATCACATATTCACAGCTGTTGTCTATGGCCAGATTGACACATTGTTACTACACTAGGCCGATGTAAGTTTATCCCGTATATACAGCTGTTGTGTGTGTCCAGATTGATACATCGCTCGTTTATCGGTAAGTTTTAATAATTGCTTACCCTCCGGAGGTTGATGGGCGTACATGGCCCCAAGTTGACCTTATAAAATTTGGTGTACATGACATTCCGTGATTCGACTGCACCCGGGTATAGATGCACCCCCAATTTTTCATATTTTCCGACGAAAAAAAGTGTGTCTTCTACACGGAACTTTACAATACATGCCAGCAAGCTATAACATAAACAGTATATCCAACTTGCATAGATGTTTGTAAATTGATTTCATGGTTTTGATGTAATCATGGGGTTTTCCCTGCTACCCCTTCTCCCACCCCCCCCCCCCAAAAAAAAGAGAGAAAAACTCCCCAAAAATGTTCAGTCTTCTGTCCCCACGATGATGATACGGTGCCCCAATGATGATGGGACTGTGTTTTATTGCCTTATTGTATTCATTGCCTTAACCCATAAACTTTGGGAATTTTTATCTCAACTTTTCTCAAGTATTACCAGATTCTATCCCCAATTTGATTAGGGAATGAGCCATTTCAATTTGTGTACACGATGTCTGATAAGATTACTCAAATATTACGTTACTTTACGAGCGACGGCTTCCCGCAGACTCAATTTGTCAAGCTTTCTCACAATGTAGACTGTTAATGTCAAAGTACTCCTTTTGACACCAGTAAGTTGTATTTATTTTGTAATCTCCGTTGTTCGTTAATATGAGATCCCACTTGCACGCATGCGCAGTCAATTCATTCGTAGCGTGTGTTTCTTAGCGGTCAGGTCGCCATTTTGAGCTCGAATTTTCGCTGTTTTTCTTTCACTTCACGATCACTCGTGTTCAAGTTTCAAGGTTCTCTTAGCTTATTTTATCTCCCCGATCGTTTGGTGTTGTTTTGGAGAGCGATGGAAGCGAATTCTGGTTTTTTCTACGAAGCCGAATTTCCCGCGGGAGAAGCTGGTCCACCATGCTATGTTCATGTGTCACACTTGACAAATAGGAGCAAATACCTCATTTGTACATGAGATAACTTTTAGAATGTTGACGGTGACTTTTAACCCCTTGACATTTGTCAAATTTTCACCAAACTTCAAATTCTTGTAAGTCTTTGGATTTTCCCTTTTGATTGAATTTTTAAATTTGATCAGTTGATTGAGTTTCATGGTGAAGTTTTTCTTGACGCATGGCTTTTATGAAAGAAATAGAATATTTGTAACATTTTATCACAACTAAATGGCATGGCTCTCTTGCTTTTTCACAGATGAACAGATCTGGTGAAATCATTTCACCAGATCTGTTTATCTGTGAAAAAGCAATATATTGAGAGTCATGCCATTTAAAGTTCTTACACAAAGAATTAATAACTATGAAAAAGATCTTTTCCAGATTTTAGCTAGCTAGCTGGTTAGAACATTGAGCCAGGGCTTTTTATCAGTCCAATGCACACATAAATTTGTGTTTCTCGAGAGTGTAAACTTACGGTAAAACTATAAAGCTTGCCATATTAGATCACATACGTAGCAGGTGTGTAAAACTTCTGCTTAGTATGGGAAAGTTGATGAAATTAGCATTCAGGAGGATCATGAAATTTCGCCGATATGACAAAAGTGAGAAGTAGGATTTGAAGTTAGGACTGGTATTTCATCGGGCGACAGCAAGAACTCACTACTGTTTTACCAACACTTGTTACGTACTGACCTGTATTCCACAAAGTCAACGTATACCGAGAGCAGTATGGGCACTCCCAAAATCAAAGCATTTCTGGGAGAGCATTATTTGGTTAAGTCGTTATGGGGTGGTGATACGTGGTTGGAGAACTTCAGTTTTGTTACTAGTTTTCATAATAAATATACTTTCATCAGGGAGGTGAGAGACCACGAGCCGAGGATCGGCCGTTTACCTGTACAGCATGTACCCTGTATTCTGGCCAGCGGCCGACATACTGAGTACTCTGTACATGTTCCACAGAGCAATCGGGAGCATGCGTAAACGCCCGGGCAATCCGATACCGAAAGTCACGTGATGAAAAATCGCAATATTTCTGCAGCTTGGGTTTACACTCGCTAAACTACGCCTCAAACATCGCGATGTTTCAAAAAATCGCACTCCGGCTGGCGATTTTTCTGGCAATGTTTCGAGGGCGTTTGGGTGTAGTTGCTTAGCAACTTGCACCCAAATGTCTCGATTTTAGAAAAATCACAATTTTTCCAAGCAAGTGTAAATGGGCCTATTTACACAGTACTTCATCTTGAGTACAAATGCAGGTAGCTCTGCCAGTAACTCTTCACAAATCACCTCATATTCATAACGGGCTCCTAGGTTCTTGGCTTTTGTACAACTATCCATGTAGGATTTACCTTGCTGATATCACGCACACCACTTGATTCACATCTTATTCACCTGAAGCTGTGCTTTATGATTTTTGCTCTGCTTTTCTCATCATGAGAATTCCACCTGTTTGTTTTTGTTGGGTTTCCCCCCCCCCCCCCCTCCCCCAAGGCCCAGCTTTTTTCACTGCTGAGCCTCTAAACTGAAATGTGTGAAATTACATTAAACTTGTTTGTTGTGTTCTGTCTAGGATGCTGGTTTCAGTGGATGCCAAACAAATTTGTCTTCAGGCTGTTTTGCGGGATTTGAAATTAAGATCAACCTGACTTGAAGCTCAATTAATTCTTATTTGTACTGTTCAAAGATAAACATACAGAAAAGAAAAACACACACATTATGAAACATGTTGTGTATAGTTATTAAACTGGGTACCATAGTTCCATTTAATCTTGTCATTTTTGGTTATTACTTTTGCGTTTGTTTGGATTTTACGTGCTCAAAGTAGAAGGAATCCCAAATAGATGTGATTTGGGGGGATGCAGCAATGTGTATCGCAGAACACATCAGTGAAGTTGAGAAAAATTGGACAATCTGTTCAAAAGTTTAATTAATGGTGCAGCCATCGCTGGATGAGGAGAGTATAATGTCACATACATGGAAAATTATAAAAGAAAATTTAAAGAAAATTCAACATATAACTTTCTTGCATAATGGAAGAGCACTTGACCTACCTCATTTAAAAAGCATAGTGACTGTTATTACCTTTAAGTTAGTAACAAGTCAAGGGAATGCATACTGTTCATTAAGAATAGAATTTTTAGTAATTAATATCACGCCTTTTTCTTTTCATCCAGCAATGGCTGCACTGAAACTATGAAAACTCAATATTCAGCTTTTCTTCAAAAAACTTTGTTGATGTGTTCTACCGTATGTCAAAAAAAAAATTACAATGGGACCCTCCACAATGATAACTTTAAAAATAGTGAATCAATCCAAATACAATTTCAGGGTATGAAACTATAACTCATTGCCCACATCTTATACCCCTTTTATACTGGGCGTTAGCTCGCTTCAGGTCCGCACCTGAAGCGAGCTAACTCTCAGTATAAAAGGTCGAAAAATAGTTAGTCCAAGCTAAAGTTAGTCCCCTCTAGGGGGATGGATCAGGTCAGCTTCAGAAGCGAGCTAACTTCAATATAAAAAGTTCGCGCGTTAAAGATAATATAAAGTTTTGGTACCTCAAAAGTTTCCCTGAATTTCCTTGTCTTAGTTTGTGTTTCAGGTTAAAGTACCTTTCATATAACTAACACTGTGAGACTTACTCGCCCCAAAGTGCTCTCATGTCTTCGTAATCATGCAATAATGGTTTCGTACCAGAGCCGTTAGTTTGACTCGCCGCGGTACCGCAAGTAGTACACGTATTGTACTATTGAATACTACGGCCAGCGCATGCGCACACATCATATGCGCACAAATTTCAAATCCATGAACGGATAAGATGTCTGTGTGTGCATGCGCTGGCCGTCAATTCAGTGTAGCTCTCCCAAGGTCCTCTCGACCGAGTCACATTCAGTCATCAATTCGAACAGAGAGGGACTATTGGCAGAACCAAACGTTGCCCGAAGCCTGTTTTCAATACTTCTTAACTGGTAAGTCTTCAAAGTGAAGAAATTTTTGGATTTTAAGTTGATATTTACCCGCGATACTAGTCTGTCATGATCCTGAATGCTACAATGCGCAGCCCCATTACGCTATGCGTATGGGGCTGCTGGTCGCAGTTAATTGCATGATTACTAAGACATGAGAGCACTTTGGGGCGAGTAAGTCTCACAGTGTTAGTTATATGAAAGGTACTTTAACCTGAAACACAAACTAAGACAAATAAATTCAGGGAAACTTTTGAGGTACCAAAACTTTATATTATCTTTAAGCCACGGCTAAATCCACTGACCCGTGACCGGAAAGTGTGTACGGTGCTTCTGGGTTGCCAATATGTACGTTTACTGCTGTACTGTTGCCACCGGCGCGCTGTGTATTACGCAGCGCATTGGTATGTTCGATGTTCGGTAAAACTCTCAATGCAATGAACTCTTTGAACTAGCAAACGACATGGTTCAATCATAAGAAAAAAAAAAATAGACCAGCTCAGTACGTATACACTATATATATATATATATATATATATATCTGCCGATGACTGGTTGAATTTCGCGAGTAACATACCATATAACAATGGAACTGAATTCGTACTCGTAAGTAAGCATGAAAACTGTCACTGAATTTTCGCGCTCGTTGGAAGGACAGCAGGCTAATGGGGTGGGGGGGGGGGATAGGTCTTGTCTCGCACGTAACCTTTGGTGGTCGAGAATGGCAGTACAAAACGACTTGGCCTGAGCTAAAGTTAGCTCGCTTCAGAAGCGAGCTAAAAGTCGTGCCCAGTATAAAAGGGGTATTACAGCTAACCCCATTCGATTTGCTTCAGTGGTCGAAGAGAAATGAGGAATTTTGTAGAGCATATCGGAATCTCTTCCTTCCATGTTCTGTCCATTGTGTTCACAGTCCAAGAGCATCAGTACTAAACTTGGAAGACTCACACTCATGACATGTTTTACAACAATCTACATTTCTTTGTGACTGCTTAACCAAATTGAATGGGGTTTTCTGCAAAATAGAGAGCTAAGATATTATATTTTCAAGACCCTGAAGTAGCATTTGGACAGTTTAATCATATTGGGTGTAATCAATGCGAAAATCCGATTGTAATTTTTTTGGGGGGCAAACTGTACTTCATTGTTGGCACTGCATTTACTCAATCCACATGTATATTTGGTTTCGTTCCCCTTTGTCAGTACCATGTTGCAAACAATGCTAATGTAGGTGTCAGGCTTGAAGGAGTTGAACCCAAGTTATCAGGCAAACTTGATCAAAAACTCGGCTGTCTTCAATACAAAAGCCACTTTGCTTCTCAGTGCATCAGTGAGAAGTGCAGGAATGATACAATGTACATGTATCAAAACTTGTCAGATCAGTTTGTAATAATACTCTTTCATGTAGTGTTGAAATAACTATTGTACAGTCAAACTTGTGCTATTTGGCCATGTCTGGACTGGTGCCTGTCCGGATTTAAATATATGGGAGAAATAATGTTTATAAAATGCACATATCAATATGTAGCTGCCGACCCAGTGGTACATGTATGCAGTGTACAGTAGGTATAGCGCACAGGGCACAGTGCAATACTGGTTTAATCTATGCTATAATAGCTTATCAGTATTTATAATCATGATTCATTTTTTTAATTGAAACATTGAACATAATTTCATTAAAACTTCAACATAATGTAAAATGAATAACATGTTCCAGTTGTGAATATTATTAGGTGAATCATGTGAGTTTTGTAGGAATTTTAATTGAGTTTGAAATCACTTTTTTTTTTCCACTGAAGTAAGAATGAGAGATGGCTGATAATCAAAGTCAGACCAAGGAGGTTCAAGAGAATGGAGTCACAACCATCTCTTCCTTTGCTAGATGTTTGATGCCGCCACTCACGAATATTTAAAGCATGTGCCAAACAGATTCTGCAACGCAGATAGGAAGACAATCAATTCTTGTCTCATTGCATAATCATCAGCACCTTTAAGGAAGATAATCCACGTCTTTGTGATGGTAATTACTTTTCGCTGTCCCTTCTTATAAAATGTACCGGTATGTGATACAGACATGGGGATTAGCGAACAGAAATTGCACAAAAAGTGATGAAATGAAAACCAAAATTACTTGACTGGGCATGCCCGGGCACTAATCTGATAGATACCTATAAATAAAGAATTATTCTTGAAGATTATTCCACATTAATTTTATTTGTGGGAATTAAAAAAGTGGTAAATCCAGCTTTCCAGGATGGTACAGTTTTAAATACTTCCACATGATACAGCTCTGCATTTATACCTGAGCACAAATTTCTGGACAGGACTGACTTCTGTTTTACATGCTTTATCATTAAGTGAGATTTCATTTCATTTAATGAATAACCAAGCAAAATATAGCCAATGTTATGTCTGTAACATTCAAAATAGATCCTCAGATTGCTCAGCAAGACGGCAGCGTCGAATATTGATCATCAAAGGCACATATGCACCTGTGGATTTTGTGTGTGTGTGTGTGTGTGTGTATCAATAGAAAGCTGACAACTGTTTGAATAATTAATAGCCAGATGGAACTCCTTAAACCTCCTTGGTCAGACTGTGGATCAGTCATGTTTGTAGTTTCACTCTTCCATTCATCAATAATCACTGGGAGATAATTGTTAGCTATTGGCATAAAGCCAAGAATGTTTCTGCTCAGACTGTTGATGGGCAGCGCAGTGCATACTTGTGGATATACAATTATTTGGGTAGCAGGTGTTGTGCCATCACACCTGTATTATTGGGGGAAAAATTTACTGCACCTGCAAATGTGATGTTGATTGCCCACCTGTGATTTCGGCACATGGCAGACAGTTCTATATTGACGTGTTTGTTTGTGTGTTTGTAGTGTTTTGTAATGTGTTTTGTTGTTGTTGTTGTTGTTGTTGTTGTTGTGCCATTACACATGAATGATATTGGAAAAAAAAAATACCGCAGCTGCAAATGTGATGTTGATTGCCCACCTTTGCTTTTGGCACATGGCAGACAATCATATTCACATGTTTGTGTGTTTGTTGTTATTTTTCAAGCCTTTTTTATGTGTGTTTGTGTTTGTGTAGTGCATGTGCATGTGTGAATGAAATGTGCTCATTCTGTCTAGATGGTTAGTCCACCTGTATATACTACAGCTTGTACATGTATGTCAGCTATTAGGGATGAAAAGTGCAAGTATTGCTGGATCATTGGATAATATGTTGGCTTAATTTGCAGTCATGTTAAGAGGAAATAGCTTGAGTAATGATGTCTACAGATTACAGGTATGCTGCAAACTACTGTATACACCACATACATTTGTAGTTAGTGAGTCTATTTTTTTTTTTTTTTTTTTTTTTTACGAATCAGTACTTCCCAACAGTTTTGTGAGTACCGGTAGATAAATTTGCGATCATGGAGTACAGCAATTATCACATGCCTTGTTTATGCACCATGTACTGCATACTAGTACACATCCATAACACATTCATGTCAGGATCAAAGTTACATGTGCGCGTAAATAGCACCCGACTCATGAAATTCACGAAAATAAAATCCTGCAAAATGGCACATTATACAATACTCTGGACGTGTGTATGTGTTTTATGAGTACCAGGTATGTGTGAACCTGTACTGTAAAACATGATATATTCGCGGCATGATATTTTCATGATTTGGGGCCAACAGCCTTTTTAGGGTCATGAAATTTTCGCGAATTGCTACTGGCATTCAATGCATATAGTGTAGACAAGAACTTTCGCGTGCATTTAAATTTTGCAAATTTTGGCGCTTGCAAAATTCGCAAAATTAAAATGCACACAGACATTCCTCATTTTCCAGTATAATTATGTGTTAATGTGTACAGGAAAGGTATGAATGTTGTAATGTTAATCCCATTGCATGCATGCATTCATGATTTGGTAAGCTTTACTGTTTCATTATTCCCCAAAGAATCTTAAAAACATGAGGCAAAAAGGTGACTTTTTGAAACTCACCTAGCTATCTTCTTTTGGAAGAGAAGGTGTTAAGGCTTCTCCAAGATGAGATGGTGACATTGCAACTTTAGTAACATTTATATTCCAAAGGATTTTGTTGTTATTGTTGTTGCTGTTGTCTAAAACAATGTGCCAAGGCAAGTTTTGAGGCATCTTGGTGAGTAATAACAACTCACCTTCTTGCATTCTTGTCTGAAATGAGGTTGTTAGAAGGGTAAGCAAGCTATGATGGCGCATAAAATTGTGTTTTGATTTCAGTTGCCATCTCACCTTTTAGGCCCGAATTCACGAAGGTGGTACAATTTAAACCATGGTCCCATTCATTGTACCACCTTTGTGATTTCGGGCATTAGTCTCTATAGGCAAGCTGCTGAGGCAAGTTTCAGCCAGTTTCTTTAAATTTTTATCTGCATGTTGCTCCATAATTTTCTTTTAGGTATTTTGATTAGTTTATTTCTTATTATTTTTTTTTAGGTTTGCTGGCTTCTGTTTATCCCCAGAAAATGTTTTAGCCTTGGTATTTGTGTGTGTGTGTGTGTGTGTGTGTGTGTTAGATTTTCTGTTTATATAAATATCATATGTCTCGCTTTCTTGGAAAAAAAAAACGAAAACATTAAGAAGCAGGGAGATATTTTTATCGTTGCATTTTATTATTGTCGTAAGAGTGCAAGGACAGGACAGTGATTTTCATGATTTGCTGGTCATATTTTCATCTTTTCAAAGAATTATCTTTCTGGGAAAAGGCTCTCTAGATAGGGAGAAGAGACATTGTGTGGGTATCATATGTTGACACTCAATACATGGAAACATAAGTGTGAGGTTTCCCTAGTCATAAGATATATGAACTAAACATGCAATACGGCTCTGAATTTTAAGTTACAGTTTAGTTTTATTCAGAAGTGCATTTTTTTCCCAGTGCAATATTACAAAATTTAACAATGTGACAGCATTTAATTGTATGGATACAATTAAAGTTGTGCTCAATAGACAGGAATGTGATTGTAAGGTTTCCTCTGATAGTCCTTTGTGAAAGAGCAATACACCTCTAAGTCTGAAGTTCAGTTTTATTTCTGTATTCCATTTTCAATTATACAACAAAATGATCAAAGGGTCAGCCTAACTGTATGAATTATTCTAATGCATCAACACTCTCTGTGTGGTACAGTCAAAGTGAAGATGCACTATTTACAGGTTCTCTACATCAAAATTGAAGGTACTAGTATGTTGTAAAAGAGTGAATACCTTAAGGGGAAAAGAAGTTTTACAAAATACTTGGAAATACAGCTCAATGGGATCATCTTCATTAAAGCAAACGGTGAGACCTTGACTGGGAAGATGGTCCCAGGTAAACAAGCTTACGACATAAGGTCAACTACCATAAAGTACATTATCAATGTTGATCACCATTCAGGGTGAACAGCAAATTTTAAGTTGATTTTGATGGCTGAAGGAAAATTCATAAGAAAAAAAAAAACTGCACTTTATAGAAGTTCATGATTTATGTAAAACTAGAAAGATGATATGGGATTTGAAGTTTTACATTCTATTTGGGTTGTTGTTTTATTTAAATGCAGTGATGCTGGTTTTATAATATAGTCACATATATTGTTCTTGTTGCTTTCTTTCTATCTTATATTTAATAACTCATTTAACTTCTCTGTAAAGAATGTGCTAATAACAGGATGCATTTTCTTCAAATCTTTTGTTGATAATTATAACCATTTCAGCTACCGCTATTCAACTTCGTGTAAAAGACCATCGAGTGTTGGTCTAAGAGGGCATTTATCAACTCACTTCTGACGCAGAATTAAGGTTTCCAAACAACTTTCAGAGAGTTTTCGGGCAGTTGATAAATGCAAAGCTGTTTTGATTATTGGTTACGTTTCTGAAATGGCCCAAAAAAAAGTGCAATGGCAAACATTTTTGAGCAAAAAAAAAAAAACATGTTTCTTGGGAGTTAATTAAGGCAAAGTTGTTCTAAAATACCTTTATAGCACTTTCAGACCTGCCCACACCAACCACTGCTGGCTACATATCTTCACTCCTTGGGTCAAACTGTGCAATGGAGCTGCGCAGTGACAAGGCCTCCCAATCAACTCGAAACAAAGTTGATAAACACAAGAACTCGAGGAACGTGATCCAAAAGCTGTTTGCAAACGTGATTGATAGTGGGTACTAAATCTGTTTCAAACATGGGAAAGTTAATGATTGTGTTACGGAGGTTAGCTTGGCCTAACGAACCATCATAACCACCAAAAATACCCAGACTCTCAAACAAGGTGTTTGGTCAATCTCGGTCATCTTGTCGAACTCTTTATTTTCATATTCCTCCGCGGAACAATAAAGTGCCCAGAAATGATAGTACAATGCACATGTATCTATAACAGTTGCAATCTCTGTAATTTATTCTCAAACTGTTCCATGGCAAGAGGTAAAGTCAGCACAGCGGAACACACCCTAGAGGAAGGCCACTGAACTACTTGTACAAACTTATTAACTCTGAGTGAAACTTGTGAAGGTATGAAACTTTGGAAGATGTCCAAGCTCTTATAAATCCAACTGTGATGGGGTTTTACCCAGGACAGCTGTTGACCACAATTACAAATGAACCGTTATTGGCGGCAAATTTATTGCAAGCATACTCTGACCACAGCATAATGAACATTTGCAACTGAACTTGATCAACTGTCTGCAGGGAGGGTGCACGGGAGCAGGGTCAATGTCCCTTGCAACATGTCACCATGATATTACAAGAGGGCTGTTATTTTTCAGTGGGGGAATTTGTCCCGGTGTCCCAGATTTTTTTGTTTCTTTTAATTTTTGTTTCAGTTTTGGGGTTACATTTTTGCCCCACATGTATCTTACTGGCTAACGAAGGCTGCACTACAAACACATAAAATAGCATGTGTGTCACAAAAGTGTACTGTTAGTACACAGCAGGTCATAGAATCATATGGCTACATAGCATGTGTAATTTAATGTGTTTCAAAGCATACAAAGCTTGAATCACACCAGCATCTTTTATTGCAGTGAGAACCACTCTTTCATGCAATGTCATGAGTAGTTATCAATTTTTCATAAAATCAATTTCTATTTCAAAATATTCAAATAAAAAAAAAAATGTGTTCAGTGAATTAATTGTTTCATTCCTGAAAGTTTTTTTTTTTCATTCAGGCATTTTAGATCAAAATTGTGTTCTGTAAAAAATTCATTGTCTGACTGGAACTGCTATCCAATGCTTATTCCATCCATGGCAGAACTTGTGCTTGTGCTCAATGTAGTTTTCAGTTTCAGCTCAACAACTTTGTTTGTGCTTCTCATCAAGATCCACAATTTTTCTTTTCATTTAATGATTTCCATCCCTGGGGTTAAAGATAATCAACCAGAACAGTTTAAATGGTTCAAAGTTGGAAGGAACCTGGAATTGTGACGGTATCTGTTTTTTAAGTTGGAGAAAATAAAAATCATGCTGAGCAATCAGTGATGTCTCATTTTCAGTGAACACGATCGAAGGGGTTCTCGGTATACCTACAAAACTGTAGTATGACTGAAAGAGACGAAGATAGAGACTTAAACTGGTCACAAGTTACATTTTACAGCGAGCACACTCATATCAGTCAGGAGCACAAACATAATATTCCGGGTTCGAATGCCAGTGAAAAAGGTCTGTTTTTGGATGGGAAAAATATATCGCTTTTCTAAATCAACTTTGTCATTAAGCGTCATCACAAGTCATGTCTATGGTAATGGGACTTCTGGAGGCTCAAATGAGTCTCCTTGCTGACCACAGACCATGTTATTATGTCATTCTATTCAGCAGTTTTGTCGCAAACTTTGTGACCAATCAATCACATGGCTGTTAGAGACATTGTTTACAGATGAAACAAAAATCCAGCTTTTATAGTGCTTCAAAATAGTTCTAAAATGTGAGTTAGGAATAGAAACAATCAGTGTAAAGCAAAGTTAATCAGTATAATCAATGTTAAGTATTGTTATGTACAAAATGTGAACAATAGTAATTTATAATAAAATTGTTTTTAGACTAAACCATCTACAGTCATGATTTAGTGAGAAAAATAGTGATATCTTATAGTTCCTATACTTCAGGCTTTATTGCAAAATTTTTTATATGGTATGATGTATTGAGATACAACTGACCTACACATATATGCATCAAATGTGATAACTTGAATATTTTTTAAATCACTGCTCCCAATGGTAAACAGCACCTTTACAATGCATTGTATGCTCAAATGCATTGTATGCTCGAATACATGTATGCTTTTACATAGGTGATTCATACACTACATAGACTGGATGAGTGAGTGTGGTTTATCACACAGAAATGATATGCTAGGTGAAGATAGCTCCACTTTCACAGAAGGTGCATTCATTGATCTTCTTGTAGAAGATAATGGGTATGCGCAGTCAATAACTTACGTAGGTGTACTTTCGGGCCAGAATTACCCTTGTGAATGAGTGTGGTATGAATGGAAATACTATTATATACTAAGGTATTTATGACCGCTTTATTTCATCAATGAGAACATTAACAACAAACTGCCTTGGTATTTAAAGATAATAAAAAGTTTTGGTACCTCAAAAGTGTCCTTGAATTTCCTTGTCTTAGTTTGTGTTTCAGGTTAAAGTACCTTTCATATAACTAACACTGTGAGACTTACTCGCCCCAAAGTGCTCTCATGTCGTAGTAATCATGCAATTAACTGCGATCAGTAGCCCCATACGCATAGCGACCAGCAGTCCCATACGCATAGCGTAATCGGGCTTCGCATTGTAGCATTCAGGATCATGACAGATTTAGTATTGCAGGGTAAATGTCAACTTAAAATCCCATAAATTCTTCAATTTGAAGACTTACCAATTAACTTGAAGTATTGAAAACAGGCTTCGGGTAACGTTTGGTTCTGCCTATAGTCCCTTTCTGTTCGAATTGATGACTGAATGTGACTCGGTCGACAGGACCTTAGGAGAGCTACATACAGTACACTGAATACTACAGCCAGTGCATGCGAACACATCACATGCACACAAATTTCAAATCCATGAACGGATAAGATGTTTGTGTGCGCATGCGCTGGCCATGGTATCCAGTGTATGTACGTAGCTCTCCCAAGGTCCTCTCGACCGAGTCACATTCAGTCATCAATTCGAACAGAAAGGGACTATTGGCAGAACCAAACGTTGTTCGAAGCCTGTTTTCAATACTTCAACTTAATTGGTAAGTCTTCAAATCGAAGAAATTTTTGGATTTTAAGTTGACATTTAGCCGCGATACTAATTCTGTCATGATCCTGAATGCTACAATGCGAAGCCCCATTACGCTATGCGTATGGGGCTGCTGGTCACAGTTAGCTATGCGTACAATGGGCTGCACGCTGCTGGTCGCAGTCAGTGGTTTCGTACAATATTTATCGACGCTGTACAGCGTCGGCTCTGGTACGAAACCATTATTGCATGATTACTACGACATGAGAGCACTTTGGGGCATGTAATTCTCACAGACAATGTACTTTAACCTGAAACACAAACCAAGACAAGGAAATTCAGGGAAGCTTTTGAGGTACCAAAACTTTTTATTATCTTTAATACCACAGTAACTCTAATGTGAATGCCCTTCTTGTGAAAGTGGAGTGTATCTTGGTTGTACATATCATTTCTGCATGATAAACCACACACTTTTCCAGTCTTTGTAGCATATGGTTGATCTATGTAGATGTGTACAGATGTAGTTGTACATGTGCTTTGACAGGTGAGTGACTGATTGACAAGTCATAAAGTTTGTGACATATCTATTGAATAGAATGACACATGTGGTCTGCGGTCAGCAACGAGACTCATTTAAGTGTCCGAAAGGCCCATTACCATGAATAAGACTTGTGATGGATGATGCTTAATTACAAACTTAATTTAGACTAATATTTTCCCATCCAAAAAACAGACCCACTTTCACTAGTACTGGAACCAAGAATATCATGTTTGTGCTCCTGACTGAGCATGCTCACTGCAAAATGCAAATTGTGACCAGTTTCTGAATATCCCCCCCCCCCACCCCCACTTAAACTCATACTGAGCTTGGAGTTGACTGTAACTTATGCTTTGCTCCGGTAAGCAAGCTGCCAAAAGTTTTGGTTTAATTTTTCTGTTTGTGTCATATGATAACAAGTGTTGATTTTGGCTTCATTACAAAACTAACATCTTATCTTGATTGTAGTAAGTGGCTTCTGTGATTGATCATCATGAAGTTCAAAACTCCAAGGCCTTCTACATGAAACTAATGGAAGAGTCCAGATTCCGAAGTTGGACAATGGCCAAGAAGGATTAATATCTATGAAAGAAATGCAGTCATATATTTTGTTTTTGTTATAAAGTGATAATAGAGTTATTAGTTACGAAATGCAACTTTAAAACCCAGCTGGAGTTAGGGTGCTTTTCAGTTTATGTAGATGCATTTCAAAGAGAGACACAAGAGAGATGGAATGAAAGGGAGTGATAGGGGATAAAGAGGAGTGAACAGGGAGTAAAAAGGAGTGAATGGGGGTATAAAATCTGTGAAGAAGGAGTAGAAAGGAATGAATAGGGGTTAAAAAGGAGTGAACAATGAGCATAAAAGGAGTGAATAGAGAGTGAAAAGGATTGAATAGGGGATTAGTTCTTCCTTTGTGAGTGGTATTCATGTTCCGTCACTTACTGTTGTACAAAGCGTGTACATGCATAGACATGAATGATAGTATGTCTATAACATAGTATATTTTCACCACTGTAGTGATCTTAGGATATATTTGCGTTATGATAAACACACACACACACACACATATGTACTGTATAAGCTGTTCTTTTCACGAATTTTGCGAGTCACTGTTGGATCGCAAATTCAACAACATGCGAAAATGTTGCCATATGATGTGGCAGCAATGCATTTATGATAGCTTCGGTGTCCATTCACGAAAACAACATATTGCGAAAATGTCTGTGACCTCCTTATTCGCAAAGAATATCTGTACATGAAAATTACAGCATATACAGTATTAAATGGCACACAGTAATGTGAAACAGAAAGAAGCCCACATTCACAAATCATTTTAATGAAGAACCTCAAGGAGTATTGCTTTTGGATGATGATTTTAAAAGTACAAAACAAAAAACAGTAAAACAAATATCACACCAACATGGTGAGGTCATACAGAATATGATGACTGCCAGTTAGAAAAATATATACAGAATTTTTCCATCTGACGGGACTGAAATGCTTGTATGGGTGATCAAGGGCAAAATGTGTTGTCAAGGGACTTACAACTTCTCTGCATTTAGAATAGTTGTCCTGTACGTTGCCAACAACATTAAAGCAGACATTTAGGCATCTGTCCAAGACAGTCAAAGTACTTTTCAGAAAACATGTAGACATTATCTTGAATTTTCATATTCATTTTTTAATGTATCTCACGTGCAGTACCCAACAAAATTAAGCACTGTTTCTTTTAAATCATATTTCCATACAAACCATATTTGAAGGCAGTGCTATATGCAATATAGTTCAAAACATCCCATCTCTCCAGAGAAAAGATACTAATAAAAAACCAAAACAAACATGATGAGCTCTCGGCCTGCTGAGTAGGCAACAATATGATTGTATTTTTCATCTTAGTGTAAACCTACTGAACTGTCTCATTTTCAAGACATGTAGAAATGTGCTGTGGGCATGTGACTGAACAAGTAATTTTCAAAATTTGCCAATTTGAGATTAGAAACATCAACTTTTATCTCGTAAATGTTTTGCCTACTTGATCTGGTACAAATGACTTGATTACCCTGGTACAGGCTTTTGATAATTGTGCAACAGAAATTCATACAATTTCATATGAATGAAAAAGGAGTAAAATGAATGAGGTTCTTTTTTTTTTCCACTCTGCCTCATGAAACACTAATAATGAAGAGTATAAAATTTGTAATTAAAAGACACAGCATTCAACTATGGAAATGTATCTGACACTTGATGGGTCAGGTCAAACTTTAAACTGCAACAGCAATGATAAAATTCCTACAGATATGATTTTTTTATTTTGAGAGTTACATTTGAATTACAGAATACTTGTTTAATTTTGTTGTAACAGGCTAAGCCTGTAAAAGCTGCAAGCCATCTGGGCACAGAAACCAGCCCAAATGTAATGAAAATATCGAAACCTGAGACAGACTATTTACTCTACAAACAACCAACATGAAAGTATTTGTTTAGATCTACCAGGGAGGTTGGAGCACCCTAACTCCTCTTCTGTTTTTGTCAACTATTTTTTTGACAAATATTGGTATTATGTTCAGTAGGTTTTCACAGCAAATGTTATCTGCACATGCAGAATGTCGGTTTTATTTTTCTCTCGCAGGAAATGCAAGCAATGTGGCGTAGTGTCCAGAAACTTGGCCTTGTTAACAGCAGGTTGTGGGTTTAAAGAGCCAGTAGTATGGGGAAATATGGGTGGTCTCATTGAATTGATCTTCATTGGCTGTCTCTCGGAGTACGGTCCAAAACCACACAGTGCCCGTCAGCGAATATTTGTGACCCGCTACATCGAAAGGATCCAAAAGTTGAGGGAGGTTGATTTTCCGAAAATAACATGACATTATTCCATACTCTTCCGCCTTAATTTCATATATAACGTGACTCATAAAAGTACTCAGTTGCAGAGATATTGATGATTTTCTGAGACCATGTTGTGTGGTCTAGGAAATCAGCATTTCGAGAAAACAGCCTTCAAAGTTTTCTTTCCAATGCAATCATGATCAAGGGGAGGCAGGACAGTTTTTACCTCTTGACAATAGAAGGTCCACTCATAGCTACCTCCCCGATGTTCATTCAAGCTTAGTGTCAGCGGTCCACGCACGACCAATCAGGTACCAGGATGCCATGCACTAACCAATAAGATCACTCCCCTGTTGCTGGGGGGGGGGGGGGGGGGGCAGCCGCCCCCCATCAAAAAAAGTGGGGGGGGGGGCAAATGCATTTTTACCCCCCCCCCAAAAAAAAATAGATAAAAACAGATTAAAAAAAAAAAAAAAAATATATATATATATATATATATATATATATATATATATATACACATATATATATATATATAATACAAATAGAGAAATTCATTAGCTAAGACTATTTATTCTAACTCTCATAAATGTTTAGACATTCATTTTTCGTTGCGTGTGAGCAGATTATCTCAACCGCATTCAACGGTAACCGTTGCAGTTTTTAGAGGCCTTTGGCTATGGAAAATCATGTAAATATCAAAATGTTAGCTTTAAGCACTGGCGGAATTAGAGGTGGGCACAACTGGCCCATGCCAAAACCCCCCTTTTGAAGCAACTTTTTAAAAATTCTTCTTTGTTTTGTAATTTTTATACGTGTGCCCCCCCCCCCCTTGAGAAAAATAAAAATCTTCCATACGTCCCTCTTCCACCGCTAGTTGTTACTAACGTGACACCTGACGTAGGTAGCGCTCCCGGAAAATAGTTTCATCCCCCGCCCGCACCACCCCCCCCCCCCTTCTTAATTTCCAAAACGAAAAAATATAGCTACAAACAGCAGTGTTTGGACTGTAAAATGTCAAAATTCTCAAGCTCGCTCGCATTAATTCGCTATGCCATTCTCCTGATGTTGCTGCCAGTAATTGCCAGCAGTTGCACCCAGTGCATCCCCCCCCCCTTAATTTCCAAAACGAAAAAAAGTATAGCTACAAATGGCAGTTTTTATACTGTAAAATGTCAACATTTTCAAGCTCGCTTGCATTTAATATGTCATTGTAAAAGAGAATGTTACTGCCAGTAATTGCCAGCAGTTGCGCCTTGGCCGCCCCCTCCCCCCCTTAATTTCCAAAGCGAAAAAAAATAATATAGCTACAAACGGCAGTTTGGGGACTGTAAAATGTCAAAATTTTCAAGCTCGCTCGCTTTGCTCGCTCGCACTTAATCGTTATGCCATTCTCCTAACGTTGCTGCCAGTAATTACCAGCAGTGTTGAGCCCAGTGCGCCTCCCCCTTAATTTCCAAAGCGAAGAACATAGCTACAAACGGCAGTTTTTGAACTGTAGATTGTCAAAATTTTCAAGCTCGCTCGCTCGCATCGAATCGTTATGCCATTCTCCTAATGTTGCCGCCAGTAATTGTCAGCAGTTGCGCCCGGTGCGCCCCCTTAATTTCCAAAGCAAAAGATAATAGCTACAAACGGCACTTTTGGGACTGCAAAATGTCAAAATTTTCAAGCTCGCTCGCTCCGCTCGCTCGCATTTTATTGTTATGCAATTCTCCTGATGTTATTGACAGTATTTGTCGTTTCACACCGTCATTCCATAATCCATGTAAGGAAAACTTAGAATGTTGCTCAATGACTGCGTTGTTGAATGTATCACATCCAGTAATGTATTGTAGTACGTCCCATTAAGTTTGCAGACTGACAGCGCACGCACACTGTCATGCACAAGCATACACTCCCTCAAAATTAGTTTTCCACAAAGTGCCCCCCCCCCCCAATGTCTTGACCTACGGTACGCCACTGTACATATATATATATATATATATATATATATATATATATATATATATATATATATATATATATGTGTGTGTGTGTGTGTGTGTGTGTATGTGTATATTGTGTAACATATGTATGGTCTATCGTGAGCCCCCTCCAATATTTGCCCCCCCCCCCCCCCAATCCAAAACTGCTTCCGGCGTGCCTGATCTGCAGCGCTAAATCCAAACCTTTGGACATGTTTCTGTTCCATTGAAAGTTGGAAAGGAATATCATGATCCAGAAAAATGCTAATTTCTTGCCTTTCCTTTGATCATTTAGCTTCAAAATTTTGGCAAATGATAGAAGAAACAGCCCGAGCTAAATTGTTACTCGCTTCAGATACGAGCTAAAGTCGTACGCAGTGTAAAGAGGGTATTTGACTTTGATTCAAATGGTGCGTTTATTTAAAAATTTTCTGAGACAGAATCACGATTCTAGATGCATTTGAGGCATTTTTGGGGGGATAGATAAACGCAATTTTATTTTCAAATGCGTTAAACGCCGATTTTAAACGCCATTCAAAGGGCGTTATGTAATACGTTTGAGACCATGATTCGCCTTTCTGCGAGTAGATATACGCAATGCCGTTTCAAAACGCGTTTATATCTCAAGGTCAAATCCTGGCTATCCCCGGTCATGTTCTCTGCTCATCATTTGTGCGTAATGATGAGGCATGTTTGGTGGTACGCAGTTGACCTTAAAGGGAAGGTAAACCCAAAGAGCAATGTGGATTGAGTGAAAGCAGCAACATTAGTAGAACACATCAGTGAAAGTTTGAGAAAAATCGGACAATCGATGCAAAAGTTATGAATTTTTAAAGTTTTGGTGTTGGAACCGCTGGATGAGGAGACTACTAGAGGATATGACGTATGAGTGGACAACAATACAAAGAAAATATAAAGGATATTCAACAAAAATTCACTTTTCTAGAATTATGAAAGAGCAGTGGACCAACCGCTTTCAGAAAGCAGGGGGAATAATTGCTACCCTTAACATATGTCAATATCAAGTTGATGGAATTTGTAATTTTCATGAAAAATGGATTTTTGTAGTATTTTCTTTACATTTTCTTGATATTGTAGTCCACTCATACGTCATAACCTCTAGTAGTCTCCTCATCCAGTGGTTCCAACACCAAAACTTTAAAAAATCATAACTTTTGCATCGATTGTCCGATTTTCTTCAAACTTTCACTGATGTGTTCTACTAATGTTGCTGCTTTCACTCAATCCACATTGATCTTGGGGTTTATCTTCCCTTTAACTTCCCCAGGTTTGCAAACACCATTCCAAATGCACTTTGAAACCTCTCAAGTTAAGCGGAATGCCCACTATGCGACCTGAGCCTGTGAGCTGGTGCGAGCTGTATGGGGCGCCAAGTGTTGCATGGCCTATGTTGGTGCGAAATCAGTCATTTCGTAACAAAATGTTGTCATTTCCAAACAAAACGATGACATTTTGTCAATGAACTAATCATTTCGTGAAAGAAATGACTGATTTCGTAACAAAATAGGCCATTTGACACTTGGCGCCCCATACAGCTCGCAGGCTCAGGTCGCACAGTGGGCAAGCTTGCAGCCAAGCTCACCCAAAGCTTTGTAACTGACAAAGAGTGTGAATCCACCAAAGTCACTCATACCCAAGAGAGAACAGTATAGTGTGTTTTTTATTTAGATAAAAAATATTGTACCAGCCAAAATGCACCTGTAAGTGTGCATCACTTTGATAGAAGTGCTTTTAATGTAATAGGAGACACCTACCAGATGACTAAGGTATCCTTGGAGCTGTAATTGGATAACTCAATTGCTTTGTCCTTGTATTTAGCTTTGCTTCATTTGCTTTGCTACAACTAGTACTTTTGTCATTTCACAGAACATGACACGGTAGCTGTCTCTTTGCAAACTTAGCGTGGAAATTGCTTGAAACAAAGAAGTGCCAGTTACCGCTCAAATACTGCAGAGTTTTGTGGTCACCTATTTTCTGAAATTTGTAAACTTTTACTGATGTGTTCTCAGTGTTGCTACATTTTCTCTATCCATATGTAGATGAAGGTGAACTTGTCCCTTAAGGTTACTTGTGTCATATTGTATACCTTTCATCTCTTATGCAGTGTCAAAGGTCAGCAATAAGCACTTATATCTAACAGTAAAAAGAGACAGAAAGTGATAGGGAAAGAGCTTGTATGATGGCTGCGACTACAAGTGTCCGTGCTGACAAGTTACTTGATCATGCATTTCTTATAGGGATTGTTATGCCTCCGCCACGAAGTGGTGCCGGAGGCATTATGTTTTCGGGTTGTCCGTCCGTCCGTCGTAGCGTCCATACGTCCATATGTACGTCCGTCCGCATTCGTTTACACGATAACTTGAGAAATATTGACTGGAATTTTACCAAACTTGGCCCAAGTATAAAGTATGATGGGGCAATTATTTGATTAGATTTTGGGTGAAATCGGCCAAAGGTCAAAGGTCAAGGTCAAATCAAGAAATTGTATCCGTTTACGCGATAACTCAAGACAGGATCGAGTAAATTTCACCAAACTTTGTCCGAGGATGATGTATGATGGGACAATTGCATGATTAGTTTTTTAGTGAAATTGGACAGAGGTCAAAGGTCAAAGATCAAGGTCAAATCCTAAAATTTATCTGTTTATGTGACAACTCAAAACTGGATGAAGCAGCTTTCACCAAACTTGGTCCAAGTATGATGTATGATGGGGCAATTAGTTGAGGAGATTTTAGTGACATTGGCAAGAGGTCAAAAGGTCAAGGTCAAATGCTAAAAATGTTGCTATTTCCCCCATATCTATGCAATGCCCGAAGGTATTTTATTGAAACTTAGTGCAGACATGTACTACTGCGTAAAGATTCTCCAGAGAGAGTTTCATGTCACAAGGTCAAAGGTCAAAAGGTCAAAGGTTAGGTGAAAATGTTACAATTTCACTTTTCTCGCAAATGGTTCAATGTATCTTCATGGAACTTGGTACATATGCATGTACTGACTGGCAGGGATTATCTAGGGAATTTAGGGGTCATGGGTCAATAGTCAGGGGTCAAAGGTCAAGGTCAACTCAAAATTTTACTGTTTCCCTCATACACTACCGTTGTATATGCAATGCTTGCATTATTAGTTTTAAAACTTAATATAAACATGTATTACCTAATGGAGATTCTCTGGAAAATTTCCAGCCAGAAGGTCAAAGGTCAAAGGTTAAGGGTCAAAGGTCAGGTTTAAATGAAAAAAAATCTATTTTGTACTGTAATTACACTCTTTCTTCATACCTTGAATGCATAAACATATAACAGGGTCGGTCAGAAGTCAAGTAAAAATCCTCAATTCCCCAAATATGTGTACCTGCACTCTTAGACAATTATAGCAAACCCAGTTTGAGGAAAGTGAACATTCAAGACATTTCTGACAAACCTGTCATATCAGTATTTTGCCAGTTATGTGAAACTGTCATCACACATTGTGAAGACATTGTACTATACAACTATTGGGAGAATCATGCATTATGGCGGAGGCATCAGTCGCCATAGCGACATTTCTAGTTTAGTTTAGTTTTCGTTGTGCAAATGAGGGCATAATATGATCTTTTTAATACAAGTATACAATGTAATACTATCTACTGTAATGGTCAATTGACTTGATTGAACTGGCCAATGATTGCAGTTAATGTGCTTATCTTTTCGCGTGTTTTCCAAAGTTCATGAAGTCACGCAGCGCATCCAGTACATTGCACTGTCATACGATCCATGCCATCATTCTCTCGTTGTTGTTGTTGTTGTGCTGTTCTCCTGCTGATTAAACTTAGTATGGTGGGTGAGGGCATATCATACTCTTTCAAATGTGATACTGTTGACTCTAATGGTCAGTTGACTTGTTTGAAGTGGCCTTTTACTTGGTGACCTGACAATGCCTTTATGAAATATTGCCCGGGTGATGAATTATAAATGCCAATTAATCTGTACCTGGTATTCTTTTCATTATGGTGTGATGTAAGGAGATATCATACTATTCACTCCAGACCAGCAATTCCCCCAGGCATTCTATAAAACTTGTTCCCAGGTCCCTGTGCCTGTAATGCTTTCTCTTTAATATATCCATCATATATGTTGAGGGTATCTCGTAAATGAATAAAAGGTATTAAAATGGAATGGTCAGTGGAGTGGATTTGATGAATGGCCAGAGGTTATAATGACTTTCCCATGTTCCCAATTTGAAGTTTGTAAGGTGGTGAAATACTATATGAGACTAAACCATTTGGTCATGAGTAATTTGGTGATATGTGGGTAGCATCTTTTATGAATATTTGGAACTGACCAGTGAAATGAATCTGTGCAGCCATGCCTCCAACAAGTGCCTTGGGGCCCAAGGCTTTTCTGTTTTCTCTTTCTTTATTTGTTTCTTATCTTCAAAGTATTCAGTGTGGAAGCCTCAACAAGTTGAATGAAGTGAGAATTGCCTGTGATGATCCATGGCATTTGAAGGGACTGATTTTTAAAAAACTGCAGTGAAAATTCATTCAGTTCAGACTATTGAAACTCATAGAATTGGTCCAATTTCCACCTGTTAAAATGAAAATAAAGTAGAAGAAAGCAAAATTATCTCTGAAAACTTTTACAGACATTGTCATCAGCTCACTCAAGAATGAAGCAGAGAAAATGATATCTAATATGAACTCTAATGCTTTAATTGTCTATGTCTTTAACTCTTAACGTGCCATGGTTGCCGAACGGGGACCTTAGTCCTGATGTGCCATGGTCGCCGATCGGCAACTAAGAAGAGCGAGAAAAGTATTGATCATTTAAGTTCTTGTGGTACCGTAATGTGTTACACCAAGAAACTGCCAATGATATGTACTGGTAGCTGATTAGCATAGCCATCGTTTCCACTAAAAATATGAGCATGCTCACATTGGAAAATTTTGAGTAAATACATGATTTTTCAGCTAGATGTATTTTTTTCGCGTCAGGAAAACCCGCAGCAAGCGCACCCTCTGCGAGATGTGTATGGATCAAAAGTCTCATTGGTAAACCACGCGTGCGTATGCTATTGAATCTGTGTGTATTGTCTATCCATGCGGTTCCACTCGCATTGTTCTGCTCGGATGCTGTCCTGCGGGAAGCTGCTTTCATTTTGTCCCTCAAAGAGGGTCAGCTTTCGTTCGTCGGTCAAGTCTATCATCCTTTTGTTTTGGTGAACGTCACTAATCGCCCCCACGCCTAGCATAGGAATTGCATGCGGACAAAGGCCTGCCGATTTCAATAGAGTACCCCCCCCCCCTCCTCCACCAGCGGTTGGTCCGCTTAGACAAAAGAAGGATTAGTAGGTCCTTCCTTCTCAAGTGGACAAAAGACACTCTTCCAGGGCCCGTTACAATTACTTTAGTTTCAAATACAGGATCTGGGACTAAAGGACTCAGATTTGGGAATGATTTACTGAGGCAGAAAGAGAAATTGCTATGACAAAATAAACTGCTAGTATCTTTAGAATCATACAATATTCTAGAAGGCGATTTTGTTATCATTTGAAAGAGGAGATGTTCCTCTAAAACTTTCTCACAGAGTCAAGGGAGCATTCTATTGAAGAAAAAACATGACTGACTCTTTTTTTCCTTACTACACAAACATTTCTAATAATTTTTTTGATGTATCAATTATTTCTGCAATATTTCAGGTTCAGATAGATATCATGGCAAACTGACTACATGACACGAAAGAACAAACATTTCTTGATATATGTTGTGTAAAACTCAATTCAAAACAGTCAATAGTTTCAGAGATATGGCGGTTTTAAATTTCATTATCAGTCAAGTTTCGAAACGTTCTGGCGTTAGGTAGAAACCTCTGGCACGTTAGGGGTTTTGGGCCTGGCAAATTAAGTGTTAATACAGCAATTATGAACAAAAAATGGTGAACATAAGTTGTCGTTGGCTCAATGGCTTTCTGGCTTTAATGTCTTTAGATTATATGATTGGAGTGTGTGATTGAAGGTGTGATGTCTCCTTGAACAGCCTGAGATCCAACTACCGCTTCTTTGCACACATAGCCCCAACTTTGCCATTACAGGGAGCTGCCTGAGACTCCTACTATTCACATGTTATTAAAGGTAGTGTTTACCATTGGGGGCAGTGATTTAAAAGATGTTCAAGGTATCACAATTGATGCATGTGTGCAGGTAAGTTGTTTAACAAAACATTGTACCATATAAAATTTTGCAATTAAGCCTAAAATATAAGGAGATATCATTATTTTTCTCACTAAACCATAATTGTAGACAGTCTAGTCCAGAAACATTTTTATTGTAAGTTATTGTTCACATTTTGTACATTTAACAATACTTAACCTTAATTATGCTGATTCAAATTTTTACAATGGTTGTTTCTATCCTGAACTGGCATTTTAGAACAATTTTGAAGCACTAAATCTAGGTTTCTATTTCATCTGCAAATGGTAAATAATGCCTTTAAATATTTTAAATATGAAATGAATTGATGTACATGGTTAAGTAACTCCTTCACAAATTTAATGCAAATAACCTCAGTGGAAAAGAACACATGCCAGTCCTCTCTCAACACCACCTTTGCCATTGGCATTATGTAAAGTTTTAATTCACTCCATCAAAAATTTGTGCATACATCACTGGAAGCATATTTTAAGTGAAATAGGTAAAACATTTCCACCAGAAACATGAACATTTGGAGAAAATAACATCAAATAATGAAAGTAATAACCACTTGAACATAGATGTTCATGTCCTCGAATGTGGTAATTTTAGAGCAATTTGAAAAACTAATCTTGGTGTAAGGGTAATGATATCCAGAGTAATACTTTTAATTCCAAGATATTTACGTGAAATGTGATTAATTTCGTAGAACATTCTGAAGAGACATGATAATGCTTGCTTTCTAGCTACAATATGTTCAAAGTAGTTCCTGGATAGTATGATTGATAGTACATTTTATACTTCAGGACGAAGGAAGTTTCTCCTTCATCTGAATACACTCTGCACATTACTGAGTTTTTCTGGCAAAGCATGACCTTAAATGGAAGCAACTCCAAATTTATACAGCGGAAACTTCTTTTAATAGTGTTGCAGAAGAACAACTTACAAAATAAGGCATGCCATTTATACGAAACAAAAGATTTTGAGAGCCCATCAGCACACGCTCTATTCAAACCTCGCACCTGACCAATATTCTTATTGTTGATGGCACGTGTAGGTGGATTACCAACCTGTCTGTTCTCTGTCGACCTACTAAAAAGAATCATGTTTGGGGGCATTGGAGGCTTTCAGAAAATTGCAGGAGAAACAGATTACCATAGCAGCATTTCTAGTTCTTTTTGTTGTTGTTGTTGTTGTTGCTTAGAATGGTACACAGCCTGTATGATATCAGGAGAAGTTCAGAATAACCATGCCAATATTTCCAACTTAATGTTTTGTCCATGAAAAATGTTGTATTTGTACCAGCCTGAAGTATAAGTGGTGGTTTTAGTGTGTCCGTGTCTGTGTGTGTCATGTGTGTGTGTTTATGATAGCACACAGGTTATATGCTTGTTGGTATCGACCCCACTGGTCATTAATTTTCTGGTGCCATTTATGAGGTATCAATATCTAAGATATTTGCAGGCATTTGGCTTTTTTTTTTTATGCCTCCGCCACGAAGTGGTGCCGGAGGCATTATGTTTTCGGGTTGTCCGTCCGTCCGTCCGTCCGTCCGTCCGTCCGTCCGTCCGTCCTTCCGTCCGTCCGTAATGAATTTTGTGGACAAGGTAACTATCAAAACCTGTTGAGGTATCCTAATGAAACTTGGCATGTATGTGTATTAGGGGGTGTAGTTGTGCCTATCAACTTTTGGGTGCACATGCTCAAGGTCAAAGGTCAAAAGGTCAAGGTCAAATACATAAAATTTCACTATTTCCACCATATCTATTGAATGCCCGAAGATATTTTCTTGAAACTTAGTGTATACATGTATTACCCAATTAAGATTCTCTGGTGAAAGTTTGGGTCATGAGGTCAAAGGTCAAAAGTCAAAAGGTCAGGGTCAAATACATAAAATTTCACTATTTCCACCATATCTATTGAATGCCTGAAGATATTTTCTTGAAACTTAGTGTATACATGTATTACCCAATTAGGATTCTCTGGTGAAAGTTTGGGTCATGAGGTCAAAGGTCAAAAGGTCAAGTAAAAATGTTAAAACTTTTTTTTTCTCCATACCTTGGAAAATTGTTCAAGGTATCTTCATGGAACATAGTATATACATATACTGACTGGAAGTGATTATCTAGAGAATGTAGGGTTCATGGGGTCAAAGGTCAGGGGTCAAAGGTCAAGTGCAACACTTCAAAATTTTACTATTTCCCTCCTATCATGCAATGCCAGCAGGGTAATTTTTTTTTTACACTTGGTGTATGCATACATGTGTAACCTAATAGAAATTCTCTGGAAAGTTTTTTTTTTCTTCTTTTTTGCCTCAAAGGTCAAAAGGTCAAAGATCAAGTGAAAGTGCTGAACTAACTTTTTCCTCCATATCTCGGAAGTGGCTCAAGTTATCTTGAAACTTAGTACATATTATGCATGTTCTACCTGAAAGTGATTATCTTATGAATTTTAGGGTCAAGGGCCAGATGAAAATGGTAACAATTTACTATTCAATTCAGAAATTGCACTTTTTCTCCACACCTGTACCTTGAAAATTACTCAATGCCTAAATGTATGAATGGGTCAAAGTCGAGTTAAAGTCCTTAAATCCCTACTGTAGATACATGCTCTCCTATCCATCCAATTAAACCTAGGTCAAGGAAGGTGAACATTCAACACATTTGTGACAAACTTGTCATTTCAATATTTTGCCAATTTTGTGAAAATGTAATCACACATTGTCCACATGTACTATCTAGACCTATTGGGAAAATCATGCATTATGGCGGAGGCATACCAGTCGCCAAAGCGACATTTCTAGTTTTTTTTTTTTTACAGGTTATCTTTGTGGAGGGCTGCAACTGCTTACAACATAGATTTATTTGAAACTTTTTCATAGCAAACTGCTGTGAAGCCCATGTACAGATAATCATACCACTTATACTAGGGTAGTGTATTTAGAAGAAAGAGTTTGTACAGATATTGACTTGAGAGTCTCCGCTAGTTTTGAATGTTCCAAGGGCTTGCTGGTATCGGCAAATACACTATTGATAAATATTATGCTACTAACCAAACAAATTATTCCCAGGGAATGGTTAAGTGTTCCTTTAGCAAAGACTTTATGTCTCTCTGATACAGGTTCATTAAAGTTTATGCTGTATTTGGTGTTGTATTGGTTTTTGTTTTGTTTTGTGTTTTCTATGACTTTATGGATACCCATCATAAAGGTTAGGGGACCATTGAAGTAGGGTTCACTGGAGTTCATATATGTGTGCCTTGAGTGAGGTATTGGATAAATTGTTTGTTTGCAATTACATCTGGCAAGACATGAACTCTTGATCTTTTGGCAGTATTCAATCATGTATCAGATTTCAGCATCAAAATTTGTGTGCCTTAAGTCAGGCTTTTGATTATAAAAATATGTTTGGCTGCAGGTATATCTGGAAAGATGTGAACTCTTCATACAGCAATACTCATGTATATCAGATTTTAATGCCAAAAACGTGACCCAGGCTGGCAGGCTATAAAAAGACAAGATATGGAGCACTTTGGGGAATCTCGTGATCCATGTGCCACATTCTGTAGTCTAATGGAGATAACACATGTCTGGTGATCAGGAGGTCGTAGGTGATCAGGAGGTTGTAGGTTCGAATCCTGCTCGAGTATGTACGCCCATGATTTTTTTATCATGGCTACTACTAAAACACTGATCAATTCAGTGCTTATTTACGTCGATGTAGGGCAATTTGTCAATCAGTTGCAATCAATGAAGTCTTGTTTTTCAGTTGTTGATATTTCTCATACTGTTTGAAAATACTCTACGAAAATACCTGTATGAAAGCTGATATTCTGTAATCATTCTAAGCAAAATGACAATCACAATAGGTCACCCAAAGGTCAATAAGCATTCAGGAAAACCAAAATATTACAAATTATCCAGTACAAATCATTCAATGTATGACACCATCATTGACTCATGGGTATTAATGCCCCATTACAAAAACCTGATGTAAATTAATCATACGTTTATGAAGCTGCAAGTAATTTTTTTTAGTATTGATTTCTATGTCACTAAAGGGACCTAAATCAAAGTCTGCAGAAGCATTGTAAATCTATTAATTCTGTTACTTTTATTCAAGGAAAATGAGAATGAAATAAATGAATTGAATTGAATTGAATTGAATTGAATTGAATTGAATTGAATTGAATTGAATTGAATTGAATTGAATTGAATTGAATTAAATTAAATTAAATTAATTAAATTAAATTAAATTAAATTAAATTAAATTTAATTTAATTTAATTTAATTTAATTTAATTTAATTCAGTAAAACCCTTGCGCATTTGAAATGGAGATAATGCAAAACATTTACCAAATCAGAGGACTGCATGCATGTATATCTAACTAAGATGGTAAGATAGTGTTGCAAGTAGCAGAGCAAGCATTGTTACATGCAGCACTTGGCACAACCATTTTTTACAGCTCAACAAGGACACCAAAGTTCTGAAAGTTATGAAGAAATGTGAGGATGAAATGATAACTTTTGCTAGGTCACTTTAATATGATATCTTTTGAACAGGTTCATAAAAATTAATTGGATAGTTCACTTCATAGTGTTTGATGTACTAAAACTGGCAGAGCAGATCAAAAATTATTTCAGGTAGCGTATGCTGCACAAACATTGCGTGATGTAGCCAGCCTCAGTAAGATTCCAGGGTGCATTGCGTGCAGTGCATGACTATTGTTTTGGTAGTAGGAACGTTTCAGCATGAACCCTGGGCTCAAACTTTTGTTTTATCCTGGTAGTCCGTGCAGGTTGCAGAATATGTTCTTACTCTCATGAAATATCTTTTGTTTGGTCTTCTTTAAACCTCTCATAGGTGGTTCATGGGCCGACGCCCAGAGTATGTCGACACCAATGTGGTGGCCAGAGGAGAGGGGCGAGAAGGTAAGATGAGAGACAGTAGAACACCTGTTGGAGTTGTCCCTTTTTTCTGAATCAATTTTCCAAAGCAGACATATCTTCCCCTCACTGCTCTGAAAGCCCAAAAGGAGTCTTTTATTATTAGCAATTTTTTGGATATCTCAGCCATTTGAAAACCAATTTTCATCAAATAAACGTTGAATCCTTCTTGAAATTACATGCTCTTTCATATTTCATAAGAGGCTTTTCATTATCTCACTTAGGAATGTTCAAAATATGAATCCCCACCTCAACCAGTACTGTACAGTCCCTTTAAGACACATCACAGATATCATCTAGAGACTAAAACTCTAATCATGCTTGAAATAGTTTTTTCTTGTCCAGTTTGGCAAGTTCATAGAATACTTAGCGGTTCAGATGCTAACTCTTCTTGTTGTCCTAGTCAGTGATATTTCAAACTGAATCTAAATTTCATAAATGACTAGGCCTTCTTGGCACTGGGTAGTAACAAATCTGTACATTTTTTTTTTTTTTTTTTTTTTTTAGAAAACATGACCATTCTCTCTCTGTATGTATATCCATCTATCTATCTATCTATCTATCTATCTATCTTCTATCTATCTATCTATCTTCCTATGTATTTTCCTATCTGTCAATCTATCTGTCTTACTGTCTGTTTGTATGTATCCTCTGTCTTTCTGTCTATCCATCTATACATTTTTCTTTTAGAAAACATGGCCATTCTTTCTGTATGCATATCTATCCATCTATCTATCTATCTATCTATCTATCTGTCTATCTATCTGTCTATCTATCTGTCTGTCCATCTACATGTCTATCTACATATCAGTCTAGTCATCTATCCATCTATCTCTTTATTTATCTATTTATCTACTGTAAAACATATTTTCGCAGCATGAAATTTTCGCGAATTGGAGCCGACAGCCTTTTTCGCGTCATGAAATTTTCACGAGTTGCCTCTAACATTCAGTACATATAGTGTAGACGAGAACTTTCGCTTGCATTTTAATTTCGTGAATCTTGGCTGTAGCTAACTTCGCGAAATTGAAATGCACGGGAACATTCCTTGTTTTACAGTACCTATCCATATATTGTAAATATATTGAAATGTTGTCCAATTCTGTCTCCTAATAGTGCATTTGTCCTCTATATTTCAGTCTTTCCATCATATTTATCACTATTCTGTCTTTTTTTTTCTTTTTGTCCATCAGTAACAAGAGTCAGATCTCAGGGAAGCATCAAATGCCAGCTGAACATAATTTCCCGCGACATGAAGAAGTTGGGCTACGACGTCGTTCCATCCACAGTCTTCTCGGCGACCACGGCCACAGCACCAATGCCAAACAGTGCTGCCCCTGGGGCTGAGGCAGCAGCGGAGCCTACCGCCAACAGGGCCGGAGACCACTCATGACCAAACCATCCGTAGAAGACGAAGAAGCTATTAAAACGAAAGAGATGAAAACAAGAGACCTGAGACTAGCATTGTAAGGTCTTCCGTTTCTTTTTTTTTTTCTTGGTCAAGATGTTTAAGATTCTGATCTTAGCACCACACGATTGATGCGTAGTCCGTGGAATGTGCTGATCATAAGATAATGAACAGAAGAGACTTACGCGTAAAAGACAGTCCTGCTCTGTATAATGTCCTCAAGGTTATGAGGATGTGTGGTGTGTGCCAAAATTGTTGGTAAAACCTTGAAAATGCAAAGACCTTCCACAGTAGCATCCCGTGGCTGGCGGTAAAAATGTAATTCATTATAACATGAAATTATGCTGCTTGTCATAAATGTTATGGTGGCATTGGAATTTTACTGTCACAATGTCAAATGCAGTGCCACATAGTTCATGGTCGCAATGTAATGAAACCTGAGCATTCAGAGATGGCACAAACAACACTCAAAGAAACTCTTTAGTCTCATCTAACAATGTATGTCTGACTTGGGTCGTTCTTCCTCTAAATGTCAACTTTTTGAAAAGGTTTTTTGGGAATCAAAAGGGCTTTGCAGACA